>NW_003307595.1:335097-335854 GCF_000143455.1 Volvox carteri f. nagariensis
CCGGTCGACCGCGTGTGGTAGGAAGTATTGTCCGCTTGCGCCTACATACAGGTTCCGAGTCATTAGCCCCAAGGCGCTTGCATTCCACCCGCACAGATGACTGCCTCACCGGTTTGCGAAGGGTGTAGAAGNCGGAGCAGCAACCTGCCATCTGGGTTACCGATGTCAAGCCGCCTGGTGGTAGACAGGCGAGAACGGGCTGCACCCCTGCCACGCCCCTGGGGGCAGAGCAGCCCCTCCACCAGGGCCACACGCACTACTGCGCGGCCCTCCACCTCCTCCAGCACGGCCACATAGTCGCCGTCTGAAAGGTGATCCTCGTCACCCTCGTTCAGCAACATGACAGCCTCACGCATGTCGACACCCCAAAACCTGCCACGGATACGGTCACGGGGTTGACGGGCGATGCAAGCATTGAACCGCCGTGTGAACACGCGCAAGGCCAGCAGTATGCTGACATCACGCGGCCGCTTCAGCAGGCGTCCACGCTCTCCTCCGTCGGAGTCAGACTGGTCGTCATCGCGCGCCTCCTCGCCGCCTGCAGGTTCCTCACCGCCCACAGGTTCCTCAACACCCGCATGTTCCTCGCCGCCCGCGGGTTCTTCACCGCCCGCGGGTTCCTCGCCGCCCGCGGGTTCCTCACCGCCCACGGTTCCTTCGCCGACCACGGGACCCTCGCCAGCCACCTCGCCGCTCTCACCGCCAGCGCGACCCGCGGCCTCATCCCGTGTGTTCATGGTGTCGCTGGCTGCTGCGG
>NW_003307595.1:335904-339987 GCF_000143455.1 Volvox carteri f. nagariensis
GGTGACGGGTTTGGTGGCGATGCTCCATACGCTATCCGGGCGGACGGTCCCCGCCATCTCACCGATGTCCATTGTCAGGAGCGCTTGGACCTGAAGGGAGGGTGGGGACGGGGGTGTTGCTGAAAACGTTTGTGCCAAAGTGCATGGACAAACACGCAGGGGTAAAGGTTCGCTTTACAAAAGCCTGGACTCAGTATCGCCGTTGTGGCAGGTGCTCCTATAGGTGCATCCATATTCTACGATTCAAGTCACATCACAACATGTCTGACGCACCTCCTCGAGTCCCGCGTTGATTGCGGCAGTGACACTGTTGTCGTCGGGGTAGTAAGCACGGATGGCCGCGACTGCGGGCTCCCCCACGGCCTGTTGAAAGGGAAGATAGTGGTTAGGGTGGGGTACTCTGTGCTCTGTTGGGGGATACCGTATTAGGGCAAATGCAAGCAAGGACATATACGCACGAACCCCGAATGCATAGTATGACACTCACGCAGGGGACTGTGTTGTCGCCCCGTCCCGCATAGCCAACAATGTAAGTCGTCAGTACTCAGGCACGTCACGTCGCGAAGACGGTACTGGCAAAGAAGTTACTCAGGTAATGGGGCACATGGTTGCTATGAACGGGTGGCCAGGCCTACTTCTGGGACGAATGCCCTGGCCTTCCCACGTGAAGCTCCACGTTTCGCGTCGGGCACAACCAGCTCTGACGCGGCCTCTGTTGACTGCTGTACGGGGACGTTGCGCAGGAGCTCCTCTGCTCTCAACATCCCGAACACGCAGGATGTCTTGTCCGCGCACCGAAGGGACTGGAAGGTGTGCTCGGCGGGGCGACTACCCAGCTGGCCAAAGCAGATCCTCACCATTACCTACGAAAGGGAGCCAAAGGCAGGACCAATCAACGTATATCCTGGACGGAGATTGCGGAGCCGAAAACGCTGTGAAGACCGGGGGGTAACTGGGTGGCGCCAGGACAGTCGATTGTGTCACTTTTGCAGGAGCTTGGTTGTGGCGCATCTAAGTGAATGTGGTGTGTATCAAGCCTGTTGCTGGCGGTCCCTATCTACCCTTCCCTTGAAACACCTACCTTGCGCTCCAGGCAGTACTCCCGCATGTACACGGCCGCGAGGATGACGTTGTTGCATGCGATGATGATGTCCTGCCGTGTCTCGTTAGTCAGGAAGTGGGCCTTGAGGTGGGCCCTGATGTCGTGCGCGCGTGAAGTCTTGCTGGTCTTGTGAAGGCTGGTCTCCCAGTGGCCCAAGAAACCCAGCACAAACGCGGCCTTCCTGATAGCCTCGCGGGGCGTCACGTCCGTGTAGAAGACGCCAGTGAACATGTGGAAGAAGGAATGAAAGAGATACGTGCCGTAATAGGTCCCATCAGCGGTGGAGCCCACTCCACCCGCAGGGCTCCGTTTGCAGCGCGACGCGATAGCCGCCCGTATCGAGTCCACCGCGACGACCTTCCTGGTCTTGGGGTCTACGTGGTGGTCTGACAGCCTGTGCAACGGGACACAAATTACAGCAAAAGGCAAAGAAGACAAGTGATAGGCAGTCGTACAACTGGCTTGCCTTGCTAGGCTAAGGGACATCCAAGTTATTGCGTGGACATCATGCAGTACAGTCTGCTAACTCCACCATGAACGTTACCCGGTCCTACTTCATTGTTGCCGACTGGTTCTGCTTGTCGGCGTAATCGAGGTCGCTGGCCGTAATGTCCACCTCGCCCTCCTTGGCCATTGTCACGAGGATGTTCGGGTTGATAAGGTACGGCCCGATGAGCAGCTTCTTGGTCGGGTGGATGGCTTGGCGCCTGCAAGGGCCAAGCCAAAGAGGTGGGCTGACAGTGGTGTACGACACCAGTTGAGAAACCCCAGCCAATCGAGCGACGATTCACCTGATGCGCCAGCAGATATGCATGTAGTCGATGGAGAAGAGAACCGGTCGTGGCCTAAAGGCCGGAGACAACCGCCGCCCCGGAGCGAACAGCTCCATGACCCAATGCCGCACCACGATGGAGCACTGGGGGGGGGCTGCTGTAACCGAACGGCGAGTGCGTGAAAGCACGGCGCTCCTAAGGGGCAGCGATGATGTGTAAAGTCAGCACGACGTTGCATCAGGATTTCGATATGGGAGGCTGTCCAGCATGATCTGCCAGGTAGCATTCTCCCTTCAGACCTTATTCGTATCGCAATGATCTTGACAACGTACCCCTCCCTCGCTTGACGCCTATTCGTTGTCCCTGCGACACGCATGTACGGGCTTTTAACCCACCTGAAGCTGGCCGCACCATCGCCGACGTGCGCCATAGGTACGGCACCGTTCTCCTCGAGAGACTTGTCCAAGGTATCGATGTTGCGGAGCAGTGCCGGTGCAGTGTCCTTGTTGTCTGTCCCAACGGCACGAACGGGCACGTAGACGCTATGTGCTGCGATACCGACAGCGACATGCACGTACAACGACAGGGCCAAACCCCGCTCCAGCACGAGGTCTCGCAGCTGTTGCGGCCCACCATCTACCTGCTCCGATCCACCACACATGCCATACGCGAGGATGGCGCCATGGCGGTGCACGGTGTCAAGCCGCGGTGAAAGTGCACTCGCGTCTTCACTGATCACCAGGGGCAGTGCGTGCTGGTTAAACTCCGTCAACACGCCGAGTACCTGTGGCGGCCACAGCAGGTGTATCAGAAACATGAGGCTGAAACACCCAGTCGCTAGGGAAAGGGAGCACTCCCATCCCACCACCCACTCATCCAGATGCACGAGCGCTACCCCGGCTGAGCACCCGGGACCTAGATGATAGCTAGACTGTCGGATGGCATCGATTGCCTCGCGGTTTCTCCCTTTGCGCGCAGACCCAAACCCACTCCTTTGATGTTGGCATCGTCATGTGCAGGCCCAACCCGGAAGTACGCCTGACTGGCGCGACTCCTCTGGATGGTTCGAAGATGTGGGCCGTTGAAGTTGGCGGCCACGAATTTGACCACGATAGGGCCACCCATCTGCAGCAACAGGAGGTAGAAGGCCCGCTCGATATGGTCCAGCTGGCGGCCCCGGCGACTGTCGCCCCTCACCGCGCCCCGCATGAGAGAAGCAAACACAGACCCATGCTCCAGTCTGCCTGAAGTTGCACAGATGACCAAGGTTAACACGTGCCGTACAAGTCGCCATCTGGGTCACCATTTCAATATCCCTGCATAGGAAACGGAACAACAATGTCCCGGCGCAAAGTACCCATCTGGGTCACCGTGTCCCTCCCGGCCTGGAGTCGAAACGAACCCTCACCCGACCGAAACGCCTCCTCCAGCTCATCCACGAGTGCCGGTCGTGTCCGCTCTGCATTGGCTGCCACTGATCTACGTGCCGTGTCGAGATCCTGGAGAAGAACTTGTGCATGTTGTAGCGCCGCCTGGAGGCGCAACAACAGTTCAGCCCGGCCGAGGGTTGACAGCAGCGATGTCGGAAGCAGTGCCGGCAGGCCCTGCTCCAACAAGAGGATGCGCTGCTGCGCGCGCTGTGCTTTGCGTAGCAGTTTGTGTTTCTTGTCCACGCCCAGTTCCCGGCATGCAGCACAAGGTCCTCCGCCCGGCTGCACGACGACAGCACACAAGGTAGAGCGGATACAGTCCGACTCGCCATAGTAGGCGGGTGGCGCAGTGTCGAGGAAACCTTCAAGTTTGTCCTGAGGTGGAAGGGGCAGGGGACAACGATGCGATTGGGTCCAACAATATCAACGAGTGTCCTGACGTGGTCAACAAAAGTGACCACGTACATGTGACCTTAACACTGGGAAGCCTACCTCTTCAAGCTCAGGAAGCCAATCCACGATGTCCCGGTCGTGTGCAGTGGCACACTCGACGTCCGAACGTTGCATGACGCCCTGTAGGTCAGATCCATAGAGCGCAGCAAGCTCTGGGCCCCGGAGCCCAGGGCATAGGACCGACTCCGCAATGGAAGCCTTCCGCGTTAAAGACCGGGTCGTGAAAGGCTGGTTCGTCACAAGCGCTGACGCGGGCACACGGAGAGGTTTCGCCATGAGGCCAGCTTTGTCTAGTGCAGCATTGAAGACTGCCTCCGGGCTCCCT
>NW_003307595.1:340123-355074 GCF_000143455.1 Volvox carteri f. nagariensis
CGCGCAACAGCGTACGGTGCTCTGCACATAGCCAACATATAGTCGTGTAATGGCACACAACGTCATTCATGAATCGGAGCAAATGCAAAGAAGTAATGAAATGGCTAATGAATTGAAAGCAGTCAGTCCTCACACAACTAGACAGTGACCTCGTAGGCGTACTGCGCATGTGGCTCTTTATCCGTTCCCCTGCAGCCGAACTTATAGCACGTCATCCCGCCAACCTTATTAATATGGACTTTAGCGATGGCCCTGTAACAATGGCAGCACGTGGTCAGTAGGTGGTCTTCCAAGCAAACCGGACATTGGTTCCAGTGCCAAAGCTTGTCCGCACCCTTGCAGACCTCACCGGACCCCATTCGCGTGTACACAAAGGTGTCCTCGCTGGGTGAGGCCACACTTGATCCTGGTCCCCGTGGCAGGTCTTCATACCTCCCGGGAGACATGCCGTGCTCCTCCGGCTCAGCCTCTACACCCGCATCGTTGCCATCACCCTCCCAGGGGTCGTCAATGTCGATGCCGGCTGCACCCGACGAGCCCATAGCGCCATATGCAGAGGCTCCAGAACCCAGTCGCTGCCGTTGTTCGTCCTGTTGGTGGTAGGCAGGGAAAGTGTCGTCCAGCAACTGCTCCTGTGGTGTTGACTGCCGCCACGGCAGCGGCGTTGGCTTGTGCTGTGGCTGCTGTATGGGATACCGCCACTGCTGCTGAAGCTGTCCCTCCATGCTGTCTCCACCACGTTGCTGTGCCTGCTGGTGTCGCTGGAGCCCCCGGTACTGCGGCCGTGGTCGCTGCTGTTGCTGCTGCAGCAGCCCCGTATGCTTCCGTCCAGCACCCATTTGGTCCGGCAGCGGCGCCTCATAGTCGCCACCAGCCGGTCCGTACACCCCACTACCACCGTGAGCTGAAGCTGCACCCCTCTGCAACCCGGCGACACCGGCACCCCTGGGCAGGCACACACCGCGGTTCATGCCCGGCGGCAGGCCGTGGGTCCGCAAATGTGGCAGCGGAGGCAGTGGAGGGGTCGTGCGGTCAGGATGAACATGGGCGGCTGTGGCAGTGGGAGCGCGCTGATACACATCCGGCGCGTCTGGTTGCATGGCGGGGGCGCCAGCAACAGGCACTCGCTCCGCCTTCTTGACGAGAAAAGGATCGAGTCGCACAAACCCAAATTGGACTTGAGGCTGCTTGTTAAAGGTCTCGGGCCGCTGCTGTGCTCGCAAGGTTATCATGGCGAGGTTAGCCTTGTGGGTGTCGGTCTTCAGGTGGTTTCGTAAATTGGCGGTTGCTGACGACACCGAAGCTATCGGCCTATAGCCACCTGCAGTCGACGCGAACCTGGCATCGGCCACATCGGCCGGGACGTCAGGCCCCCGTGCTCGCTTCTTGTCTCGTCCTTTGCCACTACCACCACTTGATGTACCAGCGGCGGCAGGCCCCACCTCCGCCAGTTCCATCGACCGTGCTCGCCTCTTGCCCAGCATTTTATCACTACCGCCAACAGCCACGCCAGCCCCCGCCCCCGCACTCGCATCGGCCTCCGCTGAGTACCAACCACTCGCCGCACTTGACAGCTTGCGGGGAAAAGGGTTGGGTGGTGGCACGGGTGGCAGTACGCCTAGGTTACAGGCCTCGCACCAGATGAGCCCCGGTACCGCCTGGTCGCTGGACCCGCCTGCCTCTGCTGCATACACGATGGATCCATCCTTGTTGGCATTGACGGAGATGACACTGAATACACGCTGGTCCAGCGGCGGTGGCTCGTCAGCATTGACAGGGTACTTGTGCACCAGCGCCAAGTTCACGCAATTCTCCCCGCCGTTCATCGTTTGGTCAAGGCCCTCCTGAGGGTCGAGGAAAAGAAACTCACTACAGTCAGAAGATACAGCGAAAGGCAGCAAGCATGACCAAGTAACTGTGTGCCGAACAAGGAATCTCTTGCCCCCCAAAAGCATGCGCTCCGTTGTGGAAGTACTGCTGAGCTCACACGAGTGTACTCACCGTGATCCGCCTCGCCATGTCCTCGCTCGGCCGAGGTACAAGAAAGTGCCCCACAACGCATGACCTGTTGGCCTTCCGGTCGAGAGGCTACTGCCTCGTTCGATGCAACGTCGCCGTTTGTACGTGAGAGTGGCGGGGCGCTGACGGCATGCATGGCAGGCTACATGGGTTGGGGCAACAACGCGCCCCCTCGCAGCATGATCTAGGCGTTGTGCATTCGGAGATTGTGCGTGTGTGCCGTTGTTCAATGCGGCCCTTTAGTGTCGTACGATGCTTGTAGAATGAACCGCCTGCCTACCTGTACACTTTTGTCGCCGTTTGTGCCGTAACGTGAATAAGGAGGGGCGTCGGGGACTGTGCGCTGACGGCATGCGCGACTAGCTTCGCGGGTTGGGGCAACAACGCGGGCCCCCCCCCCCCCGCAGCATGATTGTTGTGCATTCGTAGGGTGTGTGTGTGCGCGCCGTTGTTCGGAACGGTACGGGGCCAGATAAGTCGATGCGGCCCTTTAGTGTCGTACGATGCTTGTAGAATGAACCGCCTGCCTACCTGTACGCTTTTGTCGCCGTTTGTGCCGTAACGTGAATAAGGAGGGGCATCGGGGACTGTGCGCTGACGGCATGCGCAACTAGCTTCGCGGGTTGGGTCAACAACGCGCCCCCCCCCCCGCAGCATGATTGTTGTTCATTCGTAGGGTGTGTGTGTGCGCGCCGTTGTTCGGAACGGTACGGGGCCAGATAAGTCGATGCGGCCCTTTAGTGTCGTACGATGCTTGTAGAATGAACCGCCTGCCAACCTGCCTGTGTTAAAATGGATACCCTGCTTGCAAAATGCTCGACTTTGCCCAGTCTATGAGATAATAATATGCGCTAAACGACTTGGAGGCAACCTTCAGCTGGTCAGCTTGACGTGGGAGGGTTTGGGATAGAAACCTCAAAGGGATTGAGATTGACCACGAGGGGATTGAGATTGCCCTATGAGGGGATTGAGATTGCCTCACGGGGGGATTGAGATAGACCAACAGGGGATTGAGATTGACACAACAGGGGATTGAGATTGACACAACAGGGGATTGAGATTGACACAACAGGGGATTGAGATTGACACAACAGGGGATTGAGATTGAGACCCCTTGGATTGAGTTTACACTTTCGGATTGAGACCAAGGGGTGGTTAGGATTGAGGCCAGTTGCCTACCCTCCTGACTATACACGACGCTGAAACTAGGAGAACTTTGGCACTATGCACGATGAATGGATTCATGTGTTCGGAAGGAGTCCACGTGGCGCACCGGGTATTGCTGTACTCACTTGCCTGCCACATACACCATTAAGGACACGCGACTACCTAAGTGGAAGCTAGCGCAAACCACCCAGTGGTAGGCCTGGGCCATACATCCATGCCATCAGCAGGCTCCTCACACCACCCCCAAGCGGCGCACCCAATCCAAACGAACTATAACCGGCGTGCTAAGGTAGGATTTTGCTTGCACTGGGTGGCGCAGGCAAACGCGCGATGCGGGGCTGGGCGGCGCAGGTGAGGGCGCGGCGCCGGGCTGGGCAGCGCAGGTGAGGGCGTGAGGCTGGCGGCATCTGTGACATAGCATAGCATAGCATTATGCCCACATATAAAACCTTTGTATGGAAACGCAGCTGAGGCTAATCAGGAACAAAGAGTGAGGAATGTCTACATACAGACATATGTACTCCGTATGTTCAGACGTACATAGTTCAGGCATTACTGGTAGCGCACATACCGATGCCCCTTGAGGATCTGGGATCGAAACCTGTTAGGAATCCCTAGGAGGGTGGAAGTCAAATGTGCCCCTTTTCGGTGGCTTATAGTTGACTTGCGAGCTGACCAGAAATGGAGTTGAGCCGGCGTTGATCTGGCAGATTCTGTTGAATGCTGGTGGTGGGTGCTGAACATGAGCGATTCACTGAGAAGACGGCTGGCCCCTGACCCGCCCGGGCACGGATCGATGATATGTAACAAATACATACGTACATACAGGTATATACCTTGCCCACGCTCGCGTTTCAAACCCTGCTGTAGAGGCCCTGACAATAACAAAAAGCAGAAATAGCCCGTCCACGTCATCGTATTAAGCAAAGAAAGCATTCACCAAGCGCTGTTATATAAAACAGCAAAAATCTATTTACTCATAATACATGGGCAAGCAGTGGTTTGTCCCAGGATAGATAGTTCAGATAGAAGCACGCGGAATTCGGGCATGATTAACATTATGTTTCACCTTTTAAAGTATCCACACCCACACCAACATTCGCACCCACCATCATCACCACCATCATCGCCTCATGCTCGCTCATGCCACACAAGCACGTGCAAATACGCGCTTACATTTGGCACACCGATGTTCCGATCCTCCTCATCCTCATCACCATTCTATTTGGCAGAGCGATTTAACATCACTAAAAAAGCACAGGCGTGCAAGACGTGCAAATCATACAAACAAAAACATGTCGTAGTGGTTATGTATCCCACAAGCAAAGTCATGCGTGTGGGTATGTATTGTCCGTGGAGATGAGAGAGTGAGTGTATGAATGCATTTTTGGGACAGCAGAGGCAGTGTCTCCTGATACAACACACTGCATAAAGTGCCAAAGACAGGACGAGCACTAAAACATAGAAATAATGGCTGGTAAAACCGTTGCCATGTTAAACTACTGAGCAAGCGCCAAATCGCTCCCCAAGTCTAAAACCCATGGTCGCACTCAAAACGTAGGACATCTCCCGCATACACACAGCATACATACATACATACATACATACATACATACATACATACATACATACATACATACATACATACATACATACATACATACATGTATGCATACACTACGGCTAACCGATTCATATGTTTCGTGCTGCTCCTGTCACCAACCCATCATCACAATTAAGCAATTCACCCCCCCAGCAAGTACTGCTGTCGTACAGGGTTGCTTTACCCCTGCGGTTGCCGTTCAACTGTCGACCGGGGCCCTTGACAACCACAATTCACAATATAAACTAACCTGCCCAAGAGGCCGCAAAAAACATTAGCACGCCTTGCGCGCCCCGTAGTGCTCAGAAGCTATACTAGAACACAAGACAGACGCAAGTGATTTTCTTAACATGTGCCACCCGGATAGGGCCCCGCAGGTTTGCGAATGGCGCAAAACACACACACACACACACACACACACACACACACACACATACACACACACACGTGCGCACACGCCTGAGAAGGTAACGGGGTACCAATCGCGGCCGACGTCCCCCCCCTCTGCCCCCGTGGCCAGCAAGGTTCGGTAGCATCCGCCCGCTTGTGCCGCCCTCGGCCCGCTCGGGGCTCTGGGAGCTATTGGATATCCAACACCTTTAGCAATTCTTTTTTCACTTTCGGGTTTTACTTGGAACCGCAGACAGGGACCTGTCCGCTTGACCCCAACCCCGAAAATAACACTCACTTCCATCAGCAACATAGTTTTTACCCCAAACCCGAAATTAACACTTCCATCAGCAACATAGTTTTTATTCCAAACCCGAAATTAACACTTCCATCAGCAACACATTGACCCCAACCGAACAACGAAACGAAGATGCCCTCAAAAGTTTAGGGACCCATAGCGCTGACCACATCCCAATGACCCAATGTTCTCATCCACTCCCCAATTCAGTTTCGTGATTGGCAGGGACAAATCATAGCCTTCCGCTCGTGGCGTGGCGGCGACCTCATTGTTGGATGGGTTATTGGTAATGCTCGTACATTTCCGTACAACCTGGATCCGTCCGGCCACCATGGAGATCCATTTTTCTATCCAGTCGGATCCAACAAACCATGGTTCGTAACACGTCACGACAATCCAAATGTGGATCTCTACGACATCCATGGAATGCGCAGGGGGCGAGATCTGAACTAGATCCAGGATCCACCAAAATCCACAGCAACAACATGTGTCGTACCGCGATCTATCGCTCCATTTGCAGGAGGCAACCATCAGCAGGTCATATAAACCCTAGCTCTGCGCATCAATATATATGCCTACATACGCGGATAGGTACATCCATACATACAAACAGACGAACAAGCATCACCCACCCTCAAGGAGAACTTGTTACGTTGGCAGACTTCAACACGTTCACGATTCGGACCGTCCTCTTCACCACCAACACCACCACCAACAACAACAACAACAAAACAGTAAAACGGCACACTTTCTCTCTCTCTCCCTCTCGTCGCAAACCCCCTCCCCCCCCTACCCTCCTGGGAAGAAAGCTGTGCGATTGAACAGATGCCTCTGTGGTCATCCACCCATCCATCCACCCATCCATCCATCCATCCAGACAGACAGACAAACAGACCATCCATCCATCCATCCATCCAGACAGACAAGGCCACAATTCCCTGGGCCACCGCACTGCGAGGCCGCACTACCCTAGACTGCAGGGCGCAAGCGAAGCAGCACTCCTCCATCCCGTAGATTCAGGCCGCATCATCATCACACGGACTTCACGAGCCCCCCCCCGCCCCGATTGATCCATTTGATGGAAACAGGACTTCGCAAACCCCACAACCCCACAAAGCCTCGCAGCCCTTGCACGAACACTTGTAAAAACATCACCAGGAAATCGACCCACCCGACCAAATCCATCCTAAGTACCTGGCGCGCTGCAGATCCCCCAAAACACCAACCAACACAACCGCCAACGCCATACATTACCAGAATTGCTGTACTAGGTGACCGAAAGGCAGACCTTTAAACGACCATTCTCAGCCTCTCTGTGCTAGGCCACGCAGCCTTTTCAGGGCATTAAGTTATCAATACATAAACACACATGTATGCATGCATACATACATACATATATACATACATACACGCGCCGCAATTCTGTCCCCGCCTTACTAAGACAGCACATCGAAACGAAAACCAGTACATACATACACAACATTCCCGGCAACACAGAGAGAGAAGAGAGAGAGAGAGAGATAGGAGGGTAGAAGGGAAGGGGGAGAGATAAGAGACACATACACACAGCACACATACAAAGACGCACACACATACATACTTGCATACATAGATACATGGCCAATGCCCGATCTCCGCGGGATGGGGTGGCCGGATAGAGTTGCGGCCCCCGATCTTAACTTGTCTCGTCCCTCCTGTTGTGTGCAGCAGCTGTCCCGCGAGCCACGCCCCAAACCCCACGCACCCCGACCCCGACCCACACTCCTCCCGCATTCCTTCAATTCACAGCGTGTCGTACTTAACAAATGTAAAACACCCAACAGGTGCCGTACCCCCAACCCGTGAATTATTCCCTTGTGAAAGGACTACTGCCGCCAAACCAAACAATTCGTACAACCAACAGACTCGTACAAACAAATTCATACCCAACGATTACCTTGCCCTTCCCTCAGTACACTACACCCGCACAGCTCCGCCGCCGCAACATGCGGCATTGCCATCTGAGAAAAGAAAATGCGATCATGCCATCCATCCATCCATCCACCCATCCATCCATCCATCCACCCATCCACCCACCCATCCATCCATGCACCCACCCATCCATCCACCCATCCATCCACCCATCCATCCACCCATCCATCCATCCATCCATCCATCCATCCATCCATTCACCCATTCCCCCTTTTTCCCTCGCTCATCCATTCACTCCACAAGGAGACACACCAGGGCCTGTGATCAGCCTGTGATCAGAATCAGGACCGAGTCAAGACCTGTGAGCAGTATTGGACGAAAGACAGGGAGGGGGCCGGATACCCACAAGAACCCCTCCAACCACCATCCCTGCCGCCTCTAACCCAAATCTTCATCCCGGATTGCGTTCACACCTTACTCCACACCTAGCGCTCGTACAACTACGTACGGCAGCTGCTTGACGAGCCCCAGCTCTCCATCACACATACACACATACACTCGCATACATACATACATACATACATACATACATACATACATACATACATACATACATACATACATACATACATACATACGCGCAGACATGCATACATGCTTGCATGCATGCTTACATGCAGACATACAAAACTCTCCTGTGTGTGTACAACGGGCCGGCCGGGGTCCCCCTTCCTCGTCCTTTCCCCTCCTCCGTGATCCTCTTCCCACCCATTTAAACAATTTGGGCGGCGACCTCCTCAACTGCCTCACCACCACCAACTTCATTGATACCCCTGTCTGTGTCACTGTATCTATCCAACCCTCCTAACCCGCACAGGCTTGCGGGCCTCGCCTCGGCGCCGCCGCCGCCGCCGCCGCCGTACCACCTGTACCGGCCACCCAAGTCGCCCCAAGGTTCATGTGATGCCCGCAAGCTCCCGGGGCGGCGCCGGGGCTCGCCCCCGGACTTGGCGCCGGTGCCGGCGGCGGCGGCAGCGGCGGGGGGGCCCTGAACGCGTGGCTGTGTGGCGAGCTGTAGCTGTTGTTGCGGTCGTGGTTGTTATTGCTCAGCTGCTGGGAGGAGCTCTGAAGATTGTGGTTGTGGTGGTCATGGTGGTTGCGGTGTTGGTGGTGGTTTAGCAGCAGATGCGGATACTGCACAGGGACACAGTACTGCTGCTTCAATAGCAAATGCAAATGCGGCAGATGTGTAGGTACATAAGGCTCATTGCATTTATTGTTGTTGTTGATGGCGATGCGCTGGTGGTGTGGATGGTGTTGTCGGTGGTAGAAGTGGTGCTGGCCGTGATAGTGGTTCTGTTGCTGTTGTTGCTGTTGCGATGCAGCGATCGCAGCGGCAGAGGCTGCTGCCGCTGCAGATTTCGATTTCAAGAGCTCCTCGTCGCCGCCGCCGTCGCCGTCGCCGCCGCCATCGCCGGTGACCGTCTGCTGCCGTTTCACCACCACCGGTCCGCCGGGACCCGCCGCCGCCGCCGCCGCCGACGGCGGCGGCTGCAAGTCCACCAGCACCACTGTGATGTCATCTTTACTATTGCGGTCGCGGCTGAAACGACCAATTGCTGAGGCCGCCATTCGAATCGCGGCATCACGAGGGGATCCGCGTTCGATTGCTCGACGCACAACGCGCCGGGCGACATCCGCCACCTCCTCATTGCTCAGCACGTTGAAAACACCATCCGTTGCCAAAATAAGCAACTCATCGTCCGGGGTACGAGATACGATCGTGACCTGCAAAGGGGGTTGTCGTCGTCGTCGCCGCCGTAGCGAGGAGAAAGGAGACTTCATGCGAGGGTGGGAGATTGAGGGGGGGAATACGAGAAAGGGGCAATAGAACCGCCTATCGTCCAACTAACGCCCAACTACCAACGCCCAACTGCCAACACCCAAAGCAACAACTGCCGCGGGTAGTCCAAAGATAGGGTGGACGCTCGAGCGGGTGGGAATGAAAGCGGGATGGAGGGTGCGGGTCACTGAAGGGGGTCGGGGCAGCCGGAGCGAGGGACGGCGAGAAAGGGGGAGAGAGGGAGGAAAAGCAGAAGGGGAAAGAGAGGGGGAAAAGGCAAAAAGGGGAAAGGAAAAAGCAGAGAGAGAGAGAGAGAGAGAATAAGAGAGGGAGATGGTGGAGTTAAATAAAGCGGCGTTCACCGCAAAGTGTGGGGCGGATGTGATCGGGGCCCCGCGTAGTGTAGTGCAGAATCGTGGAGTGTAGGGGATGCAACGGGATCAGATGGGTAGATGGGTTTTAGTATTTAATGACTTTGGCGTTTGAGGGTTTTAGATACATGCCGGGTTCCGTTCCCGGGTGTTGGGTACCATATCCTTGCATTCCGTTGCGAAGATCCCCGGGCCCCGACGAACAGTTACCCTACCTTACATTATCCAGCCTGAAAATTCAGAACGTTAACGCAATAATTCACCTTCGGTGCTTAGCATTGCCCTCGTAAGCCGGCAGGCAATAAAGGACACCGACCCCGACCACCTTCCGCGTGCAAGGATCCCAGGAAAATTGCTTCGTCGTGTGCCGCCCGAATCAGTAGATTAAGAGGGAAGCAGAAAGAGCAATTTCCAAGGCATGTGACTCGGGTTGAAGCTAGCGTCCGGGCGAGCCTTAAGTTGTTCGAGAACGCATGCGGCCCCGACCCGAGAACGCCCGCCGTCAACAAATACGCGTAAGCTTGCTTTACCTATAAGTGCCGCACCTCGGGTTCAACTATGACGCCAAATTGTTTTAGATCACGGTCGCCGAACGCGCGCGTCGTGGCAAGGACGCCCATCACGCGCTCGCCCTCATTCCAGAGAATTTGGCCGCCAGATCCCAACACACGCTCCTGTTAGAGGGAGGATAGTTGAAATTGAAAAAAACAGCGTCGCGTCGAATTTCCTAGCCAACATCATCAGCATGACAAAACTGATAACGGCGGCCTAAGCGTGCCTCGTTGCAGTTCAAAATAACAGGTGAAAAAATCATATGTTTAGGTTCTTTCACAGTGAAATCGTACAGAAGTGTGATGGGTATGACTGTCACCACCTGCAAACTACCTTTTTCGCGCCTAACTACCGTTACGCACTCGCTCGTCAACTCGAGCAGGCCTGTGGTCCTCCGTTAACGCCACAACATGACCACCGCGGCAAAGAAGCGCTCGAGAATCGCCTGGAAAATGGAAAGTCGAAGGCCCTTACCAATAAAGGTCCAAGGAAAAGGCCAAGGATAAAAGCAGATCCTGGACATTGACACAAAGAATACAAGAATACAGTGCTTGCGTAGAAGTGAAGAACTTTAACGCAGTTAGAGCGCCGTTGCAATAGCGGTTGGTCAGCGAAAGGACACCGAAGCTCCGAGGCGCTTCAGACAACTATAGCACCTTACCACAATGCGCAACACTTATATTGGCAGCACTAAGCAGCGCAACTGTTGCGGTTGACCCAGCGTCCTGACAGTTGAGTATTGCCCCTTCCAGCGCAGCGTCTGCCGCCTGAAAGGCCTGGCAAAGAGCAGTCGCTGTGTCCGTGGTTATCATTCCGCATGCCTCAACGTAATGGTGCAAGGAGGTGGCCAGAAAACGGCTGACATCGGACCCGCTGTGCCCGTCATAGACTCCGAAGAAGGACACCATGCCAAGTGCACCAAACCATAACGGACATATACAAAATGTATCTTCATTTGGTCTTGCTGGGTGAGGAACGACGAAAGCGCTGGCTAGCGGCTGTCCGGGGTCTCCGCAGGGCTGACTCATTTTCAAATATTGTATGATTACCAAGTGTGCCTTTACAGTTGTAGGTGGGCTTCTAAATTCAAGCTGCAGACAAGAATAAGCAAACCCAACTGAATGGAGCAATATGCAGTCGAAATGAAACCGCCACCATCTCTGACACGTCCTATATATTTCACAATTTCTTGGGGTCTATGGGTGCAAGTATCGACCGGCAATGAGCGCTCGTCCAGATGCGTACCGCCCCGTACTGCGTTGCGTGCACCTGTAACCACTGTCACTATGAGTGCCAAGCAAATATGCCATCGAATCATGCGAAAGAGAATATAACGGATGATTATTTTCACAACTTTTGCCCCACCTCGTGCTCATAAGCTGGAGTCGGCCAGCCCAAGCAGTTACCTAAAATTAACCGCCAATACGGGCTTCGAGGTCGATCGAGGCAAAACATAGGTGCACAGCGTGTGGATCTAATGATCCTATAATTAAGAAAACGGTTTTGGAGATAATATGAGCTGGGTTTGTTTTGTTTGGCCTTTGGATCTGGACTGTGCGTCCTCTCGACGGTATCATGTCGGACAGGGCCACGCACACTTCGCCCTGTCGTCACAGACCGAAATCTGAGGCATTTTGTGTGCAGCGCTCTTTGTGAGGCTTATGGCGAAACGGGCCCCGCATATCAGTCCGTCCTTGTACTGCCTGCTTTACATACAATTACAAATACCTGCAAAGCCTCCAACAGGCCTAGCATGCATCTTCTCAACGAATACATTACGGAAATTTTGACGCTCTAAGCGCTTGTCCTTTACAAATGAACACAAAACTGCTGCGGATATTATTATTATGCGGAGCGAGCCCTGAAGAGCGGAAAGGACTTTTAAATCCTATTTAAAGAGTAAATCCTTATCGCCAGATAGCTCGGTTACATGCAAGAAGAGCGTAAGAGGCATACATGCTGACCGGCGGTCGTCACCATCGTTCCCGCAGCAAGCAAGCAAGGTCTTCGTCAGTTTTCACACCGACGGCATCCATGCCATGCCTCAACCCCCAGTTGCTCTTAGCAACGGCCGTCAATGATTGTCACAAGCCCATGTGGCCAGAACGCTGACGCAGCCCAGCAGCCCAGCAACAGACGCATCTACCAGCATGCACCCGACGCGCACCTACCACTAGTATCCATCCATCCATCCATACATGCAACACCAGCAGTGGATTGCCCAACTCAGCTTGGAACACAGCATCTCACTGCACACATACATGTCATACATTAGTAATGGTGTGGAATTCAAGGTCGAGGGATGACGAACAAGCAAGGAAGGATGCATGTACGGACCTCGCTCACCACCAAGGCCTGCCGATGTTGACGCCGGTGGCATTTTCTTTCTTGGCATTCCGTGAGCAGATCGAGCTTCTGCATCGACTACTGCGTCGTGTTTTTTTGTCAAAACAACACTAACACGTTGACGGATGTGGTGCCTGCAGCGTGTGGTTATTTCACAAATTCCGCACGAGTCGGGGGATCCGTTAAAAGTCGAGGGGACCATGTATGGAACATATATGATTGACGTATCTTTTGTATGATTAGGTATGATCAATATATTCAGGTGCTACAAGCAGCCAGTCACGTCACGTGTTACCTAGCACATAAGAAGCGGGTGCAAATGATGATGGCTCCACAACATCCCGAAGCAGAAAAGAGCTATATCTGCGTGAGAACTGCTGACACTGTTGCACTGCCTCACCCCGGCAAGGCCAAATCCTAACCGATATGTACTAACAACAGTGGGGCGATTGATCTCGGTCGGATACCCGGATAAGCTAATTTCTGTTTGTGATTATTACGATTTTTGTTATAATGCAGGAAAAAAATAAGCGCATGTATGTGTGCATACGTGCATGCCAGAAACACTGCGATTTTATGTCTATCCATGTCTCGCTTGCTCCGCCGCCACCGTCCGTACATTAACAATTAGGCCTCCACCCGACTTAGTCCGAACACGTGCATTCTTGGTTTTATTAACGGACGTCAATTCTTTTGTGCTAGGTGCTGTTCGCTCGCTCGCTTGCTCGGTTACGTTGTCTCCTTGGACGATGGGCAGTGGTTGGCGTGTAAGCAAGGAGCGGCCAGTTGCCGGGTCACGTGACTCACGTGGCCCCCATGGGGGCGTAGAAGCCTGCTAGGGCACGCGCACCCCAACTAATAACCAACCCGTCTAATAACGCAACGTGCAAGGCCCTAGCTACCCCGCCCTGTCGCGACAGCAGGTCCTCCATGCAATAATAATAATAATAATAATAATAATAATAATAATAATAATAATAGTACGCCGGCCGGGGCCTGGCGTGTGTTAAGGGGGTGGGGAACTGAGGGGCGGCGTAGCCGCTCCTGTATGCCCGCACCACCGTGGGAAACCGTTCGGGTTGTACCGGTTACTTGACTGTACCCTCCAGTACTCGCCGCGCCCGGATAATCGTGCCCGCTGCTTCGATTGTTTGCCGGTGGAGGTGCAGGCAGGTCTTCTGGGCCTGCTCAGCGGACGAGCCGAGTCTGCACAGTAGCGGTTTTAGTGTGTTGGTTAGTGTCCCAGTACTTCCCAGGGTGACAATTTGCGCCTCGGTGTAGTGCACCGTCCAGCCTGCTTTCGTGAGTTCCTCTGTTAGCCGTGCATGCTGTGCGGTTTTCTGTTCGAGTTTGTCGGAGTGCTGCAGGTCACTGGTGTAGCCCACTTCAAGAATGTATACATCGTGCTTGGATTTGCACTCCGGCCCCTGGTACCGTTTGTGCTTGGTTCTGTGCGCGGGGAGGTCGGGGATGAACATGATGTCTGGGCGGAGGCGACGGATTTCCTCGTCCGCTAAGTGTGGCAGCATCCATTTGGGGACGCGCGTCCCACTGCAGTACGGTGGGAGATCCTCTTCTTTACCGGCGTCCATAATCATGAAGCCACCACCGTGGTGGCCCCCGTTGACGCAGTCGGCAATAGTGCGCGTCGCTTGGTTATGCCGGTTGATGTACATGCCCTTCATGGTTGGGTGGGGGCACCCGCCGAGTATGTGGGCTCCTGAGTCGGGTGTGGGGCCGGTCGGGCCGCAGCTGCGGCAGATAGGGCAGTTGCCGTCTCCGCCTCGTCCGTAAAGTTTCTTTAGTTTAGCATTGAATAGCAGCCCGTATCGAGCTTTCAGTACTTGCAGTTTGAGCCAGTGTGGCATCTTTGCATTACTAAGGAAGGAATTGCTAGATTTGGGGTCTAACTTCGAGGCGGTGTTACGCCATTTTCAGTTAGTATTGTGTCGTTGGTATAGCCTGCGAAGGTACCTTGCTGGAGACGCTTATAAAGGCCTTTGTTCAGGTCACTAACGTAAAGACCAGTGTCGCGTTGTTTCAGCCAGAACACTTTATCGAACGGGGCATTGTCGGCCTTTTCAGTAAATGTTGCTGGGTTCTCACCTCGTGCGACAGATGTTGCTCCTTTGTCAGCTTTGTCATTACCATCAAGGCCTGTGTGCGATTTCACTTTCAGGAAGTGAACGGTTATGTTCTGTTGGGCGCATTCGTACAGTAGGTCGGCTATGTCCATTAGTAAGGCTTTGTGCTTGGAAATATGCAGTTTACTCGGATCGTTTACTGCTCTTTTGATAAGATCCAGTGAGGCTTGCGAGTCAGTGGCAATTGTTAAGGTGATGTTCACCGCCCTTTGGGTTGATAGAGCTACGCGTATTGCTGCCAGCTCTGCCCGTTGAATGGTATTCGTACATCCTTCGCCCGCTGGGTCGATGTGCAGCGTTTTTCCGG
>NW_003307595.1:355124-361122 GCF_000143455.1 Volvox carteri f. nagariensis
TTTGGGTGCCGACGCAGTGAGTACCCGCGGACATGTCCCGCAGTCGCAGATGTTTTCTGGGGAGGCCGGTGGCGTCCATCGCTTCGAGTTCGGATAGGAGCGCCTTCATGGATCGGGCGTTTAGTCCTCGGATCGCCGTGTCGTTGGCCACCACGACGAGGTCCAGGCCCCCCTTGTAGTCAGGGGTGGGGCCGTCAGTTCCAGTCCCGCTGGTAAGCTTGCACGCTTCACCGCGGCTCAGCCGCGCGAGCTGGAAGACATACGGTGTGTTGTGTAGCTGCGTGTGGGGGCCAGTTCGGCTGTGCGGGACAATGAGTAGTGTGGCGGTGGGCAGTGCGGATGTCATTGTGTGTGATGCGCCTGCGACTGCCCACATTACTGCCTTCTTGACACTGGTGGGGTCAGGGTTCGGGTGTGCTATCGAGAGGCCTGTAAATGGCTGAGAGAATGCATCTATGTTTGCCCCGAAGAGTTGGTCTTCTGCGTGGACACTGAAGTAGTATTGCACCTCTTCACCGCAGTTAAGCGGGGATGAGAACCTTTCGACGACTGGGCCGGCATCCAGGGCGTGCAGGGCATCAATCAGCGTACAGCGCAGTTTTCTGCTCATGGTCGCCTGCGACCGTGGCGGGCCTTTCGATTCGCGCCCGTCGGGGTCCTTTCGGTACCGCAGGAGAAGGCGCGCGACGTCCTCGGCGAAGCCGCCCTGGGAGGACAGGCTTCTGTGCACCTCCGGGTAAGTGTCGATCGTGTGTTGATATCGCATTCTGAGGGTCTCCAGGCGTTGCAGGGTGAGGGTGCCCACGCATTTCCCTCTCGGGTCGTAGACGAAGGCCGTGTTCCCTTCGGTCGAGCCGCCCTCTCTGGTTAGCAGACCTAGCTGGATTCGATAATTTCCCGTGGGGCGCGTGTCCATGTATGGGTTGCACGGCGCAGTCTCAGAGGTAGTGTTTGCTCGAATAAGGCGTGCCCGCTGGGTCTGCTCCGAGGGGGGCGGGTTCCATCGGTCTTGCCTCTGAGGGTTCGTTAGATTGCTGTCCTTGGGTTTGGGGTATCTCGAGAGGGGGTTCACGCTTTGCGACCTCGTTTGCTCGTACCTCGCCATCGCCGCTGGTCCGTTGGGTAACCTACCGAGTTGCGCGGCGGGGATATCTGACGGTTCCCATACCGCTCTGCGGAAGTGACGGTCGATCCGCGTGCCGTAAAGACCTGTCACTGGTAATAGCTGTCTGGGCACGTATCCCATGCTGGCGTATGCGCCGGCGATAGATATCGGGGTGATAGTGTCTTTCCAGCGAACCGTGTAGTACTGTTCGTGGGTTGCGGTCGTATCAGCCCCGATTTTCTGTTTCTTGGGAGGTTTAACGTTTGAGGGGACGATGCGTTTTGTGATAGGGCCCGCGAGTACTTCTACGATGTCCTCTACATCGTTGTTTAGGTCATAAACTATCTGTTGCTGCCCCGTTGTGTCCTTTGCCTGGCCTTTTCCAGGCTTCCAGGGTATCCTGTCCTCCAGTATTTGATCGCGGGCGACTTTCCATCGAGGTCTCCACCATTGCGGGGTGAGGTGCTCTGGTGGCTTCGGTGCCCCCGGTAGCGCTCTGGCCGGTTCGGGCGCAGGCGGATCACCGGCGTGGTCCCTGTCGGCGGTGTTCGGACCGGCCCTTGCCGCCCCCGCGCCTGCGCCGGCGCGGGGGTTACGTGGCGCTACTGGCGTACAGTCGAGTCCCTTTTCTGCAAGGTACACCAGCACTGGGTTTGGGGTACCGATTTCTCCTGTCACGGGGGTCATGCCGATGCTTAGAGTGCGACGGGTTTGCCGGCTTGGGCGCGGTCGCGGTCCCTGGACGATAGGCCCAGGGGGGTTCCCTAGGTTGGGCACACTCCTACGGGTGTCTTTTCGCAGAGCTGCCATGACGCGTCTCGTTTCCATATAGGATGTGCATTGCGGGGCCGGGTCGCGGAGTTGCACGCCATGTATAGCTGCACTATCTGTTCCCACGTTACTGTTGTCACAGCGTGTATTGTTGTTGATGAAATCCTGTTGCCGCTGGTGGACGGATCTTGTGCGTTTCCGTCCTGTGCAGGCTGGTTCCGCAGGGTGGCTCGGCGGCGCTGGTGGGTCACTCTCCATGTCGTCTGGCTCTGCGCGGGGATGGTGTGGCTTCTTCGTGGTCGTGCTCCACATGACAGGTGTGTCACGGCGTACATGTGGGTCGAGGGATGGTGCTAGTATCGGGTTGGGGAGACTTGATTTGTGCCGGAGGCCGGTGTACGGAGGGTCACTGGGGATCTCGCGGAGGCGTCTGTCTTCCAGAGGCAGCGCGGACGACCAGCGACGTGGGTCATGTGCCTTCGTGTGTGGAGCTTGGGGGCATTGGGCACTTATCGCTAGGCTTAGTCGATTCAAGGCGATCTTGTGCCGGTGCTGCACCTTGCCCCGGGGGAAAAGCTTCTGAAGGTCAGTGGTGGTGATGAGGTGTTGTGTTGTGTTCTTGTCTATGAGCGCGTGCATGTCTAGGCCCAGCTCTGTCAAGGGGAGCAAGCATCTGTACGGCAGGGTTTCGGACTTTGTGTCCTGCCGCGCGTTGACGGTGGAGGCGGCCGTCATGAGAGTGTTTAGGGATGTGTTATACGGCATCCCTTTGTCGGTGACCGCGATGCCATGGTCTCGCGCCAGGGTCAGCTGTTTCAGGGTCGTGTAGAAACTGCTCTCGCGTTTCAACGTGTGCATCCTAGTGTCGGCCGCAAGACGACACTGCAGCTCAAGCATGGCTCGTGTCACGACGCCTAGCCGGCCTTCATCATTCAGGGAGAGGACCAGCGCGCGAGCTGCCATGCGCACATAGATCGGTAGCAGGGACCCAACGCCGAGTCCATATTGTTCCACCGGTAGCAGCACGGCGCGTGTGGGAAAACTGGTGGGCAAGCGGTAGCAGCGTCGGGCTGCGCGTGCGATCATCGCATCCAAAAGTCTGATATCATTAGGAGTGTATGCCATGGTGGAGAAGCTGTATGACACTACTGCTTGTATACAAGTCTGTATGATTCTGATACATTGGTCCGGCGATGCTAGGGATCCCTGAAGTAGGTCGCCCTTGTCCCTCACCGCCTTGCAGACGTGGGACATCTGTGCGCTCCAGTTGAGGGTCAGCGTTACGTGGACCCCAAGGTACTTGTAGGGTTCCGTGGGGGGTAGGTACGGCACTGACTGGCCGCTGATTTTGATTTTTTCATCCAAGGCTGCCTTGAGGGTGCGTGCACACGTGGGTCCGTTCAGACCTCGGTCGGCCCATGCCCTGTGGTGCAGGATGCCCGTCACTGCGCATTTTTTGTGATTCACGTGTAGGCCCGCCCATTTCGAGTACAAGCTGATCTTGTCGCATTGTATTTGTAGGTCTTGTGCGCTGTTGGTCATCACGGCGGTCGTGGCGTAAGCGGCTGAGCTTCCATGGTACCTGGCGTTCAAGCTGTCGGGGAGGCAGCCGTACTTGTACCCTCGTCCGCCAGCGTGGAGCCATCGGAGGAGTGGTTCGAGGAAAATGATGAATAGCACCGGCGAGAGCGTGTCCCCCTGTACTGTGCCTCGTTCGATCATTATTGGTGCTGTGAGGCCGTGTTCTGTCCGTATAATGGTCCGCGCTTGGCTGTACAGATCCCGTACGACATAGATGAGGTCCTCGGGTAGCCCTAGGTCATACATGATCTGTAGCAGCAGGTCGTGGTTGATGGTGTTGAATGCCGAGGAGAAGTCGACGTATAACAGGTAGAGATCTTTGCGTGTGAGCCCAGCATCCTCAATGACGTGGAGCAGGTTTTGGATTTGCCGTTCCGTGTTTCTGTACCGGAGGAACCCTTCTTGCGCCTCGCTAAACAACGCTAGTTCGGGAGCGACGTCCCCGATGGACACTGTGACGAGGCTAGTCCATAACTTATAAAGAGTGTTGGCGAGGGCAATGGGTCGCTTGTTGTTCAGGAGGAGCGCATCTCCTGCTTTTGGTAAAAGGACCGTAACGGATTCAGTCCATTTCTTTGGCGTGCGAGCCTGGGCCCACATGACTTTCAGGAGGTCGTGGATGGTGGACTGTAAGGCATTGGGCAATGCTCTCAGTAGCTCGTTAGGTATCCCATCGGGTCCCGGTGTTTTATTGCGGGCCAGGTGTTGGACACACTTGTTAAAGTTAAAAGGGTCGGCGACGCTGCTAAGCAGGACGTGGTCCGCGGCCTGTTTCGGGCTGGTAAGGGAGAACGTGTCTGGGGCGGCACTCTGCAGAAATGGGTACGCTCGAGGGGTTTCCTCGGGTCGGTACCGTCCGGTCTTCGGGGGGCCAATGGGGGCGGCCTGCGTCTGGAAGTACTGGTGGACTGCTTCAAGGATGGATTCGGGTTCCGTGCATATTTTACCGGAGACCGGGTGTTTCACCGCAGGCAGGCCGCGTTCGAGTTCATCCTTGCTGAAGATGCCTTGGTGAGCCCGTCGAGGGCGTGTGGCGATCAGATGCTGGGTTCGACGGCACGCTGCGGTTATGCTTTTCCGGCGTTCTGTTGTTAGCGCCTGCCGTATTTGGCTACCGACCCGTCGGATCGTGTCCCGTAGTTGCTCCAGCAATCCCCCGGCACCTTCAGGAGGTGCGTGGTTGCCATTCGATGCCAGCCCGTTAGGGCTTGTTGAGCTGTCCGCGCAAACTGGCTGTTGGCATCCGGGGGCGGCCTGCATCCGTAGTTCCATTTCATAGTCATGCTTGAGCCGGGTGTGTTCTCTGTGTAACTTTTTCAGTCCTCTGCTGACTGTTCGTTTGGTGTGTATTTTGCCCGTACATGGCGGTTTCTGAGGGCACAGGTCTAGTAGGATGTCTAGTCCCTTGTCGAGGGTTGTTTGGAGCATTGCTGCCGCAATCTCCACATTGACCGCCGTGATGCTGTCGTGTCCGCGAAGTAGTGTCGTCAAGCGGGTGGCTGTCATATCCGTGGGGTCCTCGATGTGTTTCGCGAGGCCAGCCTCAATCTCCTGGACGGCGGGGCGGAGGTATTCCTGGAGGCTGAGGATGTCCGACGTGAGCGAGGCGTCCATCTTCGATTGCGCTGCGCGGATAGTGGAATTCGGAACCGGCAATATCACGTTTTTCCATTTAGTCCGGGCCCCGTCTCCGTCTGGGTTGTTTGGGGCTGCCGGTTTCTTGGCATCCCACAGGCGGATGGCGTCGGCGGGCAGGCGGGCGTGAACGGGATTATGGTCGAAGTTTCCACCGGCAACAGAAACGTTGCAGTACGCTTGTGGCGTGTTCCCGTTTGCGGGTGTCTCCGCTTTTACACTCGCGTGTAGGGTGGGGCACATCAGGATATCGTCTATTCGGCTTTGGTGTGTACAGCATTCCTGGGTCCACTGCTTGAAGGACGGGTGGCGGGGGGAGCAGTTTTCAGGGACCGGTGTGAGCGTGTTATCGGTGATGAATTTGAGGTGTAGTCGGTCTGCTGTGTCGAGCAGGCCTGTACTGCGGTCGTCAGGATTCAGAACGGCATTAAAGTCTCCGGCCAGGGCTACGTGTTCCCCGTTACTCTTGGCCTGTCTTAGAACTGTCCGGCAGTGCGCGTATATGGTGGTTCGGACTAGGGTGTTTTCTGGACAGTAGATTCCCAGCACGTGTAAGGGGGTACTTGCTGACGTGGAGATCTTGCAGTGGCACAGGTACCCTTGTAGCAGAGGCGGCGGTGGTATGTGCGTCACTTGTCCTGCACGAGTGTAACGAGCACCAATGGCAATTGCTACACCTGCTGAGTAGCGATCCTTGCCAGAGCTACGTGGTTTCGAGCTGCAGTAGAGCCTGTATCCCTGCGGTTCTTTGCGTATGGCGTCCTTCATCCATCCGGTGCGGTTGTCGGTTTTGGTTTCCGTCAGGACAATGATATCAGCAGCCCAAGTCTGCATATTGCACATGTCCTCAGTCCTCCATGCATATGCTCTATGCTGCTGCGGGCCGCCAGCCAGCCAGCAGCAGAC
>NW_003307595.1:361172-364975 GCF_000143455.1 Volvox carteri f. nagariensis
TGATGCTGTCGTGTCCGCGAAGTAGTGTCGTCAAGCGGGTGGCTGTCATATCCGTGGGGTCCTCGATGTGTTTCGCGAGGCCAGCCTCAATCTCCTGGACGGCGGGGCGGAGGTATCCTGGAGGCTGAGGATGTCCGACGTGAGCGAGGCGTCCATCTTCGATTGCGCTGCGCGGATAGTGGAATTCGGAACCGGCAATATCACGTTTTTCCATTTAGTCCGGGCCCCGTCTCCGTCTGGGTTGTTTGGGGCTGCCGGTTTCTTGGCGTCCCACAGGCGGATGGCGTCGGCGGGCAGGCGGGCGTGAACGGGATTATGGTCGAAGTTTCCACCGGCGACAGAAACGTTGCAGTACGCTTGTGGCGTGTTCCCGTTTGCGGGTGTCTCCGCTTTTACACTCGCGTGTAGGGTGGGGCACATCAGGATATCGTCTATTCGGCTTTGGTGTGTACAGCATTCCTGGGTCCACTGCTTGAAGGACGGGTGGCGGGGGGAGCAGTTTTCAGGGACCGGTGTGAGCGTGTTATCGGTGATGAATTTGAGGTGTAGTCGGTCTGCTGTGTCGAGCAGGCCTGTACTGCGGTCGTCAGGATTCAGAACGGCATTAAAGTCTCCGGCCAGGGCTACGTGTTCCCCGTTACTCTTGGCCTGTCTTAGAACTGTCCGGCAGTGCGCGTATATGGTGGTTCGGACTAGGGTGTTTTCTGGACAGTAGATTCCCAGCACGTGTAAGGGGGTACTTGCTGACGTGGAGATCTTGCAGTGGCACAGGTACCCTTGTAGCAGAGGCGGCGGTGGTATGTGCGTCACTTGTCCTGCACGAGTGTAACGAGCACCAATGGCAATTGCTACACCTGCTGAGTAGCGATCCTTGCCAGAGCTACGTGGTTTCGAGCTGCAGTAGAGCCTGTATCCCTGCGGTTCTTTGCGTATGGCGTCCTTCATCCATCCGGTGCGGTTGTCGGTTTTGGTTTCCGTCAGGACAATGATATCAGCAGCCCAAGTCTGCATATTGCACATGTCCTCAGTCCTCCATGCATATGCTCTATGCTGCTGCGGGCCGCCAGCCAGCCAGCAGCAGACTGGGGATTGCTGGCTACCCCCCATTCATGCGGTTGATTGATTGCCGCCTCGTGCATCAAAATACCAGGGTGCATATACGTAGGGTGCGCCTGGAGAGATAACAGGCGGCTGGCAGAGGTTAATGCCTGACTTCTGCTCCCGGAGTGTTCGGATTCAAATCCGCCTGCCGACCTCTCGGGTGTTTGAGAGGTGGTGAAATGGGAGGTGGCCCCCCATCTTGTGGATAGTGTAGGACGTGATAAAATCAACTTGCGAGCTGACCAGGAACTAAGTTGACGCGCCGTTGATCCGCTAGATTTGGTTGGATGCTGGTGGTGAGTTGCCAAACTACAACTGGAGTACACTCTGAAGTTGGATGGGGTGAATGGGCTAGGGTGCCCCTCTCGCAGGGGAGAGCAGGGAATTGCCTCGTGAAGGAGGCCACTGGTGAAGCTTAACCACCCTGTAACAACATCAACAGTAGAATGCAAGCCTGCTGGCCGCTGGAGGTCAGCAGCCTCCAGCACAACACGGCATACATGGGCTGTGTAGGCGGAAATGTGTGTGTGTGTGTTACATGGTTGGGGGTGCGTGACCCCATACCTGTTAGACTACCCGTACGAACCGAAGGCCCAAGGGCAATACTACAGCGCCTAACAGCCACGGAGGAAAGGAAAAACAGCGGCAAAAATAAATGCACAATCAAGCGACTCGGGTTTTAAGAGACAAGCAACGGCTCTTGCACTATCGGTACACCTGACGTACCTACGAACACAGGCGACGGAGTGGGCAAAGAGTGAATCAGTCTTAGCACTTGGCGCAGAAAGATTGACACAGAGATGCATGACATAGAGCGAGTAAGCGGTGTAGCTTATACTATCTTAAATACCCACTGGCGACTTAGCACAGGCGATAGATATGGCCGAGCTGACCAGGAATGGAGTTGGGCCGATGTCGATCCGGCAGATGTCGATCCGGCATTCCGTTGGATGCCAGTCGATCCGGCCGCCGAGTTGGGCCGTCGATCCGCAGGCAGTTAGTTGAGATCCGGGGGTTGAGATCCGGCAGATACTGTTGGATGCTGGTGGTGAGTGCGGAACCTGAGCGATTCATTGATAAGTTGACTAGGGTGACTGGTTGTGGGTGCCCGAGACACCGGGGAAGGCAGGGTTTCGCAGGGTAGCGGCCACGGGTGAAGATATGCCCCCCTGTCCCGCACCTTAAGATATGGCCATACCCAGACTAGCGGCAAGACTAGCGGCTGAAATTAGCCTTCGTTAAATTTAAATTGTGCGAAGAGAAGTGGAAATGTTTTTCAGATAGCTCTACATACACTCAGAGAGACAGAAGTCCGGATTTGGGCGATTCGGATTTTGGCGAAGTAAAGTTACCTATAGTACCCTCTATCGCACTTATTCATTACTCGCTCTTTTTTATTTTTATATCAAATTTTTCGATTTATTAAAGCATACTCGTTACCTAAGCTCCAGGCTCCAGTTTGCTTGCACACTGCGGCCTTACGTGCGGCGGCATTATGCCGTATCTGGCTCCTATCACTGCCAGGTGCTGTAATAATAATAAGTGGGGCTTGTTCAAGGATACTGTTATGCTATGGACGTAGGACTCACTTTCATACGGAGACGCTGAGCGCATACTACTCACTAGGGCTTAAAATTGAACATGCGCAATAAGGACACAAATGCATTTGCTGCCATAAGAACAATGCATTGTCATAATCCTCAAACACAGCAGGGGTGGAGATTGGGTTGTGGGTGATGGCCGGCGGGTCATACATCACTTGCGTAGTAGTATCTTGCGTGCGATTCCATTTTGCGGCGTAATTTTTAATACTATGTAGATCAGATTTTTCGGTAATTTTCGGCGCGGGAAATGGCTATGTAATTTGTGGACAGGGTGGGCATAGTTTGCGAAGCGGCAGGGTCTGTCCGACAGTTACAGTTAGTCAAGTACCTTGGTCACATCGTGGGCTCTGATGGTATCCGAGTGGATCCGAACAAGGTGGACACGATCCGAAACTGGCCACTACCTAAGTACTTGCAGCAGCAACCAATATAGCAATATAGCAATATAGCAATATAGCAACCATATAGCCACAATCACAACTTGCAGACTCAACATCATAACAATGACCGAACCGGGTTAACCCGGTCGGTCTATTTACCTTCAATAACTTTTCTGAGAACAGAGACATCAAAATGGCTCGCAACAGTTCAACGGATCAGGCCGCCGGTGTGACGGCGGAACGATCTGAAGCAACCATATCAATTTCCCTTCTTAGGGAAATTACGAAGATGGAGCAACCTTTTGGCAAACTTCGATCGCTGGCAATGAGAGCAATCTTTCAAGGAAACTACCTAGAGAACAGAAAGCAGGTAATAGACATTATGGCAGGACCGATTGGACACCGAATAGTGCAGACAGTACAACAGGAGCTAAAAGCTCCTTATGTTTTCGTCGGAGAACCGGTCGCTTGGGAAGCTCGCAACGACGAAGGAGTCGTTGGACAGATCAACGTCTACGTACCGGAGGTGTGGATTACGCCCGTAAAAAACTTAGCGGACCATTGCGGACGAATCAATCTAGCAGATCTCCATCTAGGAGATTACCACATTCAAGATCTTGTAGTAGACATAGTGGGGGCATCTGCCCAATACTTCAGACTGACAGGATTACCTCCAGCATTTCCTCAGAAATGCCTATTCTGGCTTATTGCGGAAGCC
>NW_003307595.1:365025-365990 GCF_000143455.1 Volvox carteri f. nagariensis
CCCATTTCGGCGGCGGCAGTCATCGCGGCGCGAGCACGGCCAAATCTAGCGACGCCAGCGGTGGGTGAGGTAGGAGGATCAAGTAATGCACGTCAACCCATGGCTACTGGACAGCCCCAGACAATCCAGCAAACAACTCGACAACAGCAGATGCAAAATCGAGTATCCAACGAGGAGGCAGCAGAAATGGCAGGCAGAGCAGCCGCCGCCGTTGTACGAAGACAAGTACAACAACAGCAGCAACAGCAACAACAGCAACAGCAACAACAGACACAGCAACAGCAACAGCAAACACAGCAGCAACAACAGCAACAGCAACAACAACGACAGAACCAGCAACCACAACAGCAACAGCAACAGATACAGCAACAGCCGCCACAGCAGCAGCAGCGACAACAGCAGCAGCTCTCATACACAACCACCAATCAACCGGGACTACCGACATCAGCTTCTATCCCCAAAACTCACTCCATCATGCACCCCTTACTTGGCCAACCGATTCAAGATGTGGCCGGAAATAGGCCAGATGAACAGCAATGGCAATTACAAAACAGACGGACGCATCGTGGAAACCCAATTCTGCCCACCGACCAACCTGTGCTGGGCAAGCATGCGGACAAACCAACGTCACGCACGTCATCTCCAGGGGTCAGTCCCCAACACAAGAGGAGGGACTCGGTAATAAGCCCGCCCAGGTTTCATGTTCTTCCACATGACGACCCGGGTGACCTCATGCAAGTCGGCGAGGAGGAGGAAGTGAGAAATATAGTAGTAGTCTGCGGAAATGGGGATACGGAAATACCCCCTAGGTAAATGGGGCGACGGACAAGATGCAGGAGGCCTAATAATAGACCACTTCGCATAGCGTCCCATAATGTAGCAGGTTTATTCACGCATTCGGCATTTACTCGTATCCATGCTGCGGCTAGAGTATGGGCCCAACATAGGTTAGATGTCATTTGTTT
>NW_003307595.1:366040-369190 GCF_000143455.1 Volvox carteri f. nagariensis
GTCAACTCGGCCTTCAATTCTTGCTTAATACGGGCCATTTCCTCGCTATTGTTGCTCGCGACTAGCAAGTCGTCTATGTGAGCGTATAGCCACACCACAAATGACTCTTCTTCCAGCGTAAAGAAGCTGGGATTCGCATCAGAAACCTTAAAACCAATAGCCTCCAGCGTTTCCCGCAACTTCTGGTGCCAAGCTCTGCCTGCCTGACGTAAACCGTATAACGCTTTTCTCAACAGACACTTCATACCTGCGCCACCCGTTTCAAAACCAGGCGGTTGATCACGATAAATAACCTCCTCCAGCGTCCCGTTGAGGAACGCAGTGTGTACGTCTAGGTGGTGTACCTCAAATCCTTCAGCCGCAGCCTTGCCAGGAATGTACGCAAAGTCGCCTGATTGCTACCAGGCGCGAATACCTCGTTGAAATCAACACCTTCCTTCTGCTTATAGCCCTTTGCTACCAACCGGGCTTTGTACCGTTCTACTTGTCCGTCTACACCCCACTTCACCGGAATCGGTTTCACCCCAGGTGGCGGTACCTTCAGCTCCCACGTATCTAATGCATGGATAGATCCCATTTCTTCAACCATTGCCTCCTGCCATTTGTCCCGTTCTGGAGAGGCCATCGCTTCCTCGTAGGTGCTCGGGATTTTGACGTCCCATACGTTGACAGCAAGGTTGAGTCTTTGGGGTGATGACCGTCACGTTGGGGGTAACGATGTTGTGTAGAGGCAGCTGCACCAGCCTTATCCTCCCCCTCAGCTGCCTTACCGACAGCTTTAGGTTTCCCCTTAGTGATCCCGCTGGTAGTCTTAGGCTTCCCTTTTGTGGAATCGGCTGCACCGCCGGTAGCCGTAGGTTCCTCCTCAGGTGCCTCAGGTGCTGCACCAACTACCATAGGCTCCCCCTCATTGAACTCAGCTGAATCACCATTCGCTGCATTCCCTTGACTATCCTCTATGGCCTCGCTCAGACTAAGCTGCTCCCCCTGCCGGGGAGGGGCTGCAGTCTTGCAACTACTGCTAGCCACATCGTCCTCATCATCACTATCGCTTCCGCTGTCGCTGCTTTCGCTATCATCCGCAGGCAGCGTGTGGGATGTTGGCGTCTCCTCAAAACTCACACTCTTACTCACTACGATACGCTTAGATCCGTCCAATAAAATCCGGTATCCTTTGCAGTTGTGTTCGTAGCCCACCAACACACCCTTCTGGCTCGTTGCATCGAGCTTATTGTGGTGCCTCCTCTCGTTATGCACCCACGCAGTACACCCAAACACGCGCAAATCAGAGACATCTGGCTTCACACGGTGGAAAACTTCAAAGGGCGTTATCTGCTTGCCCGACACAGGCGAACAATTATGCAGGGCACATGTGGTGGTAATAGCTTCGGCCTGTAATCTATGCGGCAATCCTGAGTCTTGCAACATCGCGCGGGTCTTCTCCAGGAGTGTGCGGTTCAGCCTCTCAGCCCTTACCCTTAAGGTACTGTCCTAGAGCCTTATTCAGGTACTCCCCACCACGATCCGACTGAACTGCTAGCAGCTTCTTGCCCGATTGGGTCTCTAACAGCTGCAATACTTCCTGGGCCACTTCCGGAACTTCTCCCTTCGTCCCTACACAGCGCACCATTGCAAAACTTGAATGCATGTCCAGAAACGTGGTGACATACCTTGACCCGCCCATAGACGGAACAGGCATCTCACACACATCCATATGCACTCGCTGCAAAACGCGGTTTGCTGCATTCCCAGACGGAGGAAAAGACGCGCGGGTATGCTTGGCCTTCACACACAGCTCACAGATACTCTTCTCCTTCATCTTCTCCTGGACTTCAGCCGCGCTCAGGCCCATACCAGTGACCATTTCATCAAACACGAGCTTCTCTAAATTACCGTACCCTATGTGTCCGAACCGACGATGCCAAAGCCCCACAGATTCAGACAAGACCGCCAGGGTTTGAACGCACTCCCCCTGGCCCAACCGGGTCGCCTTTAGGTAGTAATGGGTGCCCGCCCGCACACACGGGATTTGCTCCCCATACTCCCACTCCAGGCTTGCGTATTTCCTCATTCATGGAGAAAATATTAGAGGGTTTCCTGGGCATCGACTGACAAGACGTTCCGGCTGCCTAATCACAGCAACTGGTCCACGAAAATCCACGTGGTAACCCTTCAGACCTAGTTCGCCTACCGAAATCAGTTTGTGACCTAATTCCGGCGCATGATACACATTCTTTAGGGTAAATCTTAATCTTGCCATTCTCCCCCTCTGCTTCTAGCAGGACGGTACCCACTCCAACTGTCTTGCAAATCGCACCCGCCACACCTTCTAGGACGATGCCGTCCGTGAGCGGTAGGTAGTCTTAGCGACTTCTCAGCTGTTGCCTTGATTTCCTTGGCTTCGGAGGTGGTGGAGGTGCGTCAGTAAAATTGGAAGTCACCTATAGGCCGGGCCATCGCCTAATAGGTAGGACCGCGGAATATGTGGAGTATAGGTGATTTCGCGTATATGATCGTATACATCACACCTATAGGCGATCTGTTGTATACAGCATGGTCTATAGGCCTGTAGGCTATAGGTTACCATGTGTACTCATGCAAAACTGTGAGAGCCTAATAGTCCGTTGTATAAAGGTATGCCTTTATGTAGGCCACTCGTGTATACAGTGTTCGGGGCAAAGCTGCACCAGAGGGTTGCAGAGATGGGGGATTGGGGGCAGGTACTGGTCAGGCGGGATGGGGAATAGGGTTGACGACGTCAGGATGGGATGTGGGGCCCAGGGCGAGGATTAGGGATTAGGCGTGCTACACTACTTTTGGGATGGGGATTGCTGTCGGGGGTGAGGATGGGGATGGGATCCCTGTCTGAGGGATGGGGATTGCAACCTTGACCAAGGAGGGGATTGGGAGCCCTGGCCAGGGATGGGGATGGGACCCTGGTCGACAGGACGGGGATTGCAGGCTTTCGCAAGTTTAGGATGAGGTCGCTGCCATAGGATTGGGAACACAGTTGGAGGATTAGAATTGGGTGTTCTGCTGTAAAATGAGGCTGCAGGTGCAGAACTTGGAAACTGACAGGACTGCAAAACAGGATGGTTTAGTTGTCCATAGTTGCTTACATGGAAACTCAAACAAACACAAGGAGGTTGT
>NW_003307595.1:369240-374183 GCF_000143455.1 Volvox carteri f. nagariensis
CTGAGGATCCCCCCTCCATCCGATTCCACACTTATCCGTGAAAATAGCGACTAATATGCAACTTTCACCTTTTTCGATGGCTCGCCGTGTGGCCCATACCNCTTTTCATCAAAGAGGCGACGGGTTCTTCTGAGATATTGGATGAAGCTATTTTTCTTTTGCAACGGACATTCCATCGTTTATGGTTTCATTTACGGTGGGAAAATGAACAAAAAGAGATTTGGTGGCGTCTTGCGGTTGATGGGGTGCCTATGTTAGGAAATTCCCATCTTAGGATGTCGCGCCCAACGATATGTGGTTGTGGAGGTTATCCAATAGGTTCAGTGGGAGGTGTATCCCCTCGCTATCATCATTTCTGGGCCTGTCCGGTGGCACAGGCAATAGCAGACCAACTTACTCTTTCAATAGGATTGCCAGTCTCAAGGGAGCAACTTTGGCTTATCCAAGCCCCACAATCAGTGCAACAATGTGTTTGGGATGTTGTGGCTCTTGCTGCGGTGTCAGCCATGGAGCATGGGAGACGTTATATGGCTGCAAACATGAAAACCAACCCGGCACTGTTACCTGGTCCTTCCCTTACGGAAGAAGCAATTTGTCGAGTTATTGTTGATTTTTGGGGCCGCATTCAGGGTTTCGCAGCTTTAGGAATTCCACGAAAAGGTTGGGAATCCGTTGGCGCACATCACCCCTTTTTGAGGATTATATCTGGCAAATTGATTTGTTCGCGAGAGCGGTTACCGATGAGAGGTTAATTATCTGAGATGATAATCTTTTGGTATATTAGTCTCTACTGCAGTGCACGGCCAGCTGGCCCGATGGCTCTACTCTTCGGGAGTCTGGAGCCCACTGTAACAACCACACACAGTTACGAGGACAGTCTCCTTCCCGCTGCTCCTACCTCGTTACATATACATATGGAACACAGCATAAAACGTTTTTTGATATTAATATATTAAATTAATATGAAGCTTATCGCCTCTAGACATCAAAATGAGAACGGAGGGTAGCCGTCAACTCGTAGCCGTCTAAGCCGTGAGGCTGAAGTCTCTGCTCCAGCCCACAGACAAATTGGGCAGTAATCAAATGGGTCAAATTCGGACGGACTTCTGTCTTTGAGAGATAGCATACTTTGTACGTCCTGATCAGGCAGCGGTCTGAAGTACAATGGAATCTTTACCGTTAGTTTTGGTATTATTATAGAAGTGATGAGATAGGTTAATTAGCATCAAGAATCCCTTTGCTCCCAATGCCTGCCTGCCTCTGTCCGGCCGGCAGTTTTGGAGGCTGCTGCCGGATAAAAATTAAATATAATTAAAGTATAATAAATATGAGTTTAGCATGACCTCCCCTTGTGATTGACAGCAATCGCTTGAACCCCTTGGGTGCGTTACCTAGCCGATCGATGTTCTATGCAAGCAAGGCCTGATCGGTTGGCGTGTGATAAACTGTAGTATAGTAGGTTTCGCGCACCGAGCAAGGTTTTCCGGGCTGAAAAAATGCTTCTACGCGTACGTAGTGCACCGTTTAGCCATAATGCATTAGCAAGTAGCTAGCACATAATTACAACTGGCATGTGCGCACCTTCCAGCGACTAGCAGCAGCTGTTAGGTATGCCTCGCTCTTTACAATAGCTATTCTGTTAGTGTTGTTGTTGATTAGTTGCATGGCCTTCCATGCATGTGTATATGTGTGTGTGTTACATGGTTGGGGGTGCGTGACCCCATACCTGTAAGACTACCTATACGAGCCGAAGGCCCAAGGTGTATATGCATGCACATGGGGTTATACATACGTGTAAAGTGGGAGAACGCTCGCAGCCAAGCGCGATGTATAATATAATCTAATCATGCCCGCCTGCTGCTGGCCTGTGATGCGGCCTGTGCTCCCTATATCTCCTACATGACGGCGCTGGCCCCCTTGTGCGGCGCACCATGCCCTCACGCCTTTCCCTCTTTCTTATTACACACAACTGTATGTATGTTATTACAGGGTGGTTAACTTCGCCAGCGGCCCCCTTTCCCGGGGCAGTCCCTGCTCTCCCCTGCTAGAGGGGCACCCTAATCCGTCACCCCATCCGACTTCAGAATGTATTCGTTGGGTTCGGCAACTCACCACCAGCATCCAACCAAATCTAGCGGATCAACGGCGCATCAACTTAGTTCCTGGTCAGCTCGCAAGTTGATATTATCACGTCCTACACCGTCCATATGATGGGGGGCCACCTCCCATTTCATCACTCCTCAAATACCCGAGGAGCTGGCAGGCGGATTTGAACCCGGGTCGACTGGATCGACTGGGAGCAGAAGTCAGGCCTTAACTTCTGCCAGCCGCCTGCCTAGTATAGAGGGATAGAAGGCGTATGTATAGAGGGATAGAAGGCGTAAGGCATGGCTCTGGCCGAAGCATCAATCATGGCCACCCACGACTGCTATTCCGTTGGATCCTTCCTACAGATGTACCGTTATCTACCGTTATCTACCGTCAGGATCCACCATGCCAGTGGTGTGATTCAACATGGTTCAACATTGAACCATGAAAAGGAACATTACGCAAAAAGGCTAATCTTCTGCATAAGGTGATAAAGCTGTTTTGCCTGCGATGTGTACGAAAACCAGGCACAAAACGGATCAGCCAATCAGTAGCGTAAGATCCTATAAGATTTAGACGTGCAACCGCCCACTTATCCTGTCATTTCTGAGTAAGTGAACATTTAGCCCGACTTCTGTTTTGTTGTGTTTGGATTTCGGCAACGCACGTTTATTGCTTGAGTATAAGAAACGGCCTAGCTGCCTCGTTTATCCTTTTGATGAGGCATTTTTAAAGATTTAACCCATACTTAGCGATCCATCTCCCTTTCGTTGGCATCCGAGCTCAGATGATCCGTCTTGCGGGCCTCTGAAACCGTCGCTTCGGCTGCTGCGCCCCTCATTTCCCAGCCATAGAGGGCTGCAACGGCGCCCTCATCCTACTGGTCAGCCATCCGCTAACCTTAGCAGGAATCGGACCATTCCTAATTCCGTATCCAGAGTGGTGGTCATATCCACATCCAGATCCCGAGGGACGGGGTATGATACTGATCCCGTTGTGGTATCCCTAGGCCTATTCCTAATTCCCTAGCCTCATGCGGTGTGCAATAAATACGCGCAGAGCGCGACCACCAGCAACTCGAGAGACCTTTTCAGTGGTCAGCTGCTACATGCGGCCAGGCGGTTCTGTATCTTAATCCTGTGGCCTGTGCTGTAACTCCATTCCTCTTATCCCGGTCCCAATCCTCCCAATCTTGTTGGCTGTGTCCTTATCCGTATCGTGGAGCTGTATCACAATCGCACGACGTGTGACTTTCCAGTCCAGTAATCTGAATCCTGTGGCTGGGGTCTCGCAACCATAACCACGGAATCGTAAACTGCCGTACAGACACGTCAGGAGAGCTGTGATGGCAACACATGCACACATCAAAAAACGCAATTTAGCGTTACAGCAAAATTGGTGTGTGTGGTTGTTACAGTGGGCTCCAGACTCCCGAAGAGTAGAGCCATCGGGCCAGCTGGCCGTGCACTGCAGTAGAGACTAATATACAAATTGGTGACTTAAGGCTTGCGGGTTAAGGATAGATTCTCTAAAAGGTTATAGAATGAATTTCCCCGTCGTCGTCCACTAGTACTGGCCCAGTGCAGCTGCCACATCCCCGCAGGCAATTGGGTCACCCGCAACTCGAGCTTGCGCTAGGGGGGCCTGTGACGATTTAGTTCCCAGTCTCTGGTTTAGGTGCAGACAGTGGCCTGTCGGTCCCAGTCTCTGGTTTAGGTGCGGACAGTGGCCTGTCGGTCCCAGTCTCTGGTTTAGGTGCAGACAGTGGCCTGTCGGTCCCAGTCTCTGGTTTAGGTGCGGACAGTGGCCTGTCGGTCCCAGTCTCTGGTTTAGGTGCGGACAGTGGCCTGTCGGTCCCAGTCTCTGGTTTAGGTGCGGACAGTGGCCTGTCGGTCCCAGTCTCTGGTTTAGGTGCGGACAGTGGCCTGTCGGTCCCAGTCTCTGGTTTAGGTGCGGACAGTGGCCTGTCGGTCCCAGTCTCTGGTTTAGGTGGGGACAGTGGCCTGTCGGTCCCAGTCTCTGGTTTAGGTGCAGACAGTGGCCTGTCGGTCCCAGTCTCTGGTTTAGGTGCGGACAGTGGCCTGTCGGTCCCAGTCTCTGGTTTAGGTGCGGACAGTGGCCTGTCGGTCCCAGTCTCTGGTTTAGGTGCGGACAGTGGCCTGTCGGTCCCAGTCTCTGGTTTAGGTGCAGACAGTGGCCTGTCGGTCCCAGTCTCTGGTTTAGGTGCGGACAGTGGCCTGTCGGTCCCAGTCTCTGGTTTAGGTGCAGACGATGGCCTGTCGGTCCCAGTCTCTGGTTTAGGTGCAGACAGTGGCCTGTCGGTCCCAGTCTCTGGTTTAGGTGCAGACAGTGGCCTGTCGGTCCCAGTCTCTGGTTTAGGTGCAGACAGTGCCCTGTCGGTCCCAGTCTCTGGTTTAGGTGCGGACAGTGGCCTGTCGGTCCCAGTCTCTGGTTTAGGTGCAGACAGTGGCCTGTCGGTCCCAGTCTCTGGTTTAGGTGCGGACAGTGGCCTGTCGGTCCCAGTCTCTGGTTTAGGTGCGGACAGTGGCCTGTCGGTCCCAGTCTCTGGTTTAGGTGCGGACAGTGGCCTGTCGGTCCCAGTCTCTGGTTTAGGTGCGGACAGTGGCCTGTCGGTCCCAGTCTCTGGTTTAGGTGCGGACAGTGGCCTGTCGGTCCCAGTCTCTGGTTTAGGTGCGGACAGTGGCCTGTCGGTCCCAGTCTCTGGTTTAGGTGCGGACAGTGGCCTGTCGGTCCCAGTCTCTGGTTTAGGTGCGGACAGTGGCCTGTCGGTCCCAGTCTCTGGTTTAGGTGCAGACAGTGCCCTGTCGGTCCCAGTCTCTGGTTTAGGTGCAGAC
>NW_003307595.1:391114-392057 GCF_000143455.1 Volvox carteri f. nagariensis
CATCCTATCAGGACCCCAGACCTCAGCACCATAACAGAGAACCGAACGGACCTGGGTGTCGAACGCTTGAAGCCGAACGGCAGGAGCCCACACCCTGTTCTCATCCAACCGATTACTAAGACCGAACATAGCCCGTCGCCCTGCTTCCAAAAGTTCGTTGACACAACTCGCAAACGGGGACGCAGGGCCCCAATAGAGACCCAAGTACCTAACGCGACCACACCAGTTAATAGGACTAGGAACAAGTAAACTACCAACCATGGGTGGGTGCCAAAGCGACCCATCAGTACGGAGAGGAAGCATGAGCCTCACCCCCTCAAACGCCCTCTTAACGACATCAACGGAAGCAGCCACAACAAGGGCCTCACATTTCCGAACGTTGCAGCGCATACCAAAAGCAGCACAGAACTCAATAAGCAGCTTAAGCGAGAACTGGAGGCGTGCCAACGAGGTCGCGAACAAAGTAAGGTCGTCTGCATAGAACAACAGAGGCAACCGACGATCATTAATGACAGGACATTCGTGTGCACGTGTGTTGAACCATTCGTCCATACCATCCCTCGCTTCAAGGTAGTCGGCAATAACCTCAATGAAGAACCCGAACAAATTGGGACTCATGGGACACCCCTGCTTCACGCCCTGCAGAGAGGCAAAGATGGACCCTAGGCGACCGTTAACCTTGACCCGTTGGAGAACACGTTCGTAGCTGGCTTTAAGGGCCGTCAACATGGGTCCATGCACACCCCTCTCCTCAAGACGCTGCCACAGGCTTGCCCGGGGCACTCTATCANAGGCTTTCTCAAAATCCACCTGACACGCATACAGGGCCTGATTGCTGCCGGGCCGCTCATAACGACTTTTAAGATGACGAACAACGAACAACTGATGAACTGTACTGCGCTTTTGACGGGACCCAGCCTGAAAACGGCACCGGACACCATCT
>NW_003307595.1:392107-393507 GCF_000143455.1 Volvox carteri f. nagariensis
GGTCGCCTTTCTTAATAACGGACTGAGAGACGCCACGCAAAACTGGTCAGGCACATCCCCTGTATCCCAAATGTGCTGGAAAAGGTCTCGAATCGCAGGGGCAATAACATTGACAGACACCCTGTCCTCGTCACCTTCACGAGGGATTCGCTTGGCATACTTGTAGCACTCGGCCGGAACCATACCCAGACCCGGGGAACGCCCATTAGACAGGGACGACAAAGCCGCCTCAACCTCTTCAAGAGTGAACGGACCATTCATAGTGTCGGCCATAGACCGTCTAGCATGCACCGGTTCGGAATCACGCCACGCCGCCCCGACTTGGGAGCCCGCACCGAGATTGATACAGTTGAGAATGGCACAGACACGGGCCTCCTGCACCTCATCGAAGGAGGCTGAGGCATTATAAAGGCGATCGAAGTAGTCTGTCCACTCCGACACGTCTTCCACATTGCATCTGGACGCTGGCTTACCGTTCAGACGTTGCCATAGGGTCTTCGCATCCCGTTTGCATGTAGCTATGAATGACTCCAAGGCTCGCAGCCGGTGATCCCGTCGCGCGTTACGTTTAGCACGATTAAACTGACGACGTAACTCTTGAAAACTCGTATGCCCCATAGCCGGGGCAGCACACCCCCACTTCATCACATCAGACCGTTACTGCAACATGGCCTGCTTAGCCGCAGCACACTCATCATTCCACCACGCCGCCTTGCCGTTAGAAACCGGCCCGGGCCTGAAGGCATCACCGAAGCAACCCAGCAAAATCCGTTCCAACCCAGCAAAATCCGTTCGATTTTTCGTTTAGGTGCGGACAGTGGCCTGTCGGTCCCAGTCTCTGGTTTAGGTGCGGACAGTGGCCTGTCGGTCCCAGTCTCTGGTTTAGGTGCAGACAGTGCCCTGTCGGTCCCAGTCTCTGGTTTAGGTGCGGACAGTGCCCTGTCGGTCCCAGTCTCTGGTTTAGGTGCGGACAGTGGCCTGTCGGTCCCAGTCTCTGGTTTAGGTGCAGACAGTGGCCTGTCGGTCCCAGTCTCTGGTTTAGGTGCGGACAGTGGCCTGTCGGTCCCAGTCTCTGGTTTAGGTGCGGACAGTGCCCTGTCGGTCCCAGTCTCTGGTTTAGGTGCGGACAGTGGCCTGTCGGTCCCAGTCTCTGGTTTAGGTGCGGACAGTGGCCTGTCGGTCCCAGTCTCTGGTTTAGGTGCGGACAGTGGCCTGTCGGTCCCAGTCTCTGGTTTAGGTGCGGACAGTGGCCTGTCGGTCCCAGTCTCTGGTTTAGGTGCGGACAGTGGCCTGTCGGTCCCAGTCTCTGGTTTAGGTGCGGACAGTGGCCTGTCGGTCCCAGTCTCTGGTTTAGGTGCGGACAGTGCCCTGTCGGTCCCAGTCTCTGGTTTAGGTGCGGA
>NW_003307595.1:393734-396270 GCF_000143455.1 Volvox carteri f. nagariensis
GGCCATAGACCGTCTAGCATGCACCNGGTTCGGAATCACGCCACGCCGCCCCGACTTGGGAGCCCGCACCGAGATTGATACAGTTGAGAATGGCACAGACACGGGCCTCCTGCACCTCATCGAAGGAGGCTGAGGCATTATAAAGGCGATCGAAGTAGTCCGTCCACTCCGACACGTCTTCCACATTGCATCTGGCCGCTGGCTTACCGTTCAGACGTTGCCATAGGGTCTTCGCATCCCGTTTGCATGTAGCTATGAATGACTCCAAGGCTCGCAGCCGGTGATCCCGTCGCGCGTTACGCTTAGCACGATTAAACTGACGACGTAACTCTTGAAAACTCGTATGCCCCATAGCCGGGGCAGCACACCCCCACTTCATCACATCAGACCGATACTGCAACATGGCCTGCTTAGCCGCAGCACACTCATCATTCCACCACGCCGCCTTGCCGTTAGAAACCGGCCCGGGCCTGAAGGCATCACCGAAGCAACCCAGCAAAATCCGTTCGATAGTGTCCACCGCCTGGGTGACACCAATCTGGCCAGCACGCAGGGAATCCACAACCGCCCGGACACCAAGGGTCAGGGTGTCGAATTGGCCTGTCCGGGTGCCGAATTGGCCTAACAGGGTATTGAATTAGCCTGACAGGGTATCGAATTGACCTGTTCGGGGTGTCAAATTGGCCTGACAGGGTATCGAATTAGCCTGACAGGGTGTCGAATTGGCTGTCAAGTTGGCAGGATTGGCTGGGGCTGGCATCCAAAAGCACATGACCTTTAAGGAATTTACAGAAAAACTTTGCAAGAGGACCGCTTACAAGTGCCTCATGTGCGTATTAGTTTCGATCCCACAACAACTTGCACACCTGGTTACCGTACTCTGGCACTACTACTACTACCGGAGGCAAGCACTCAGGGCCACGACTGCATTACCCAGTCAAGTCAGCCGCCGAGGTCCCACTGTTTTCCCACCACACTTCATCGGCAGTTCGTCCAGTTTATCCCACAACACTCGTATGCATGAATAGGTTCGGGTGGAAACAATGACAAATCTCTGATACACCGCTAAACTCAGTACCACGAGCTACATTGAAAACAAATGAAAATGCAGATGTCTGCCGAGAAGAATATGTTCGCCATATGCAATCTATGCCTTAATCCATCGAGCTCTCCGTTGGGCGGGGCATGGCCCATGAAGTCGCCCCCGGTATTCCGCCCATGCAACCAAACACTGACACAAAACGTTGCACGCCTGGGCCCATGTAAACCACGACACTTCCGTGTGGATTGGCTACCCGCGCTCCCCATGTCAGGGGTCCTCCCTCCTGCTGTTGATTCCCGGATTGCCCACGCACAAACGCCAAACGTTGGCGCAGAAAACAGACAGGCCATTGTAGTATGGCATCAAACCACGCATAACCCACAGCGGCTTTCAGCAGCAGTACTGCTTGGTGAATGCGACCGGCCGTGTACTGCCAGTCTTAGCACCGATGAACCACCCCTGATGCCGCCGCTGACGCAGCAGGCATATGGGTCTACACCGCCGAGCTCTGACCAGTTTGTTTTGAACTCGCCTACACAGGGTTGTAAAACAAGGGGGGCATTTCTGTTGTCATATGGTATGATGTTTCATAGACGTCGGTATGCATAACATTATGCAATTGGGTGGGTGGGGTGAGGTGGGTTCCTCCTTTCTAGGTTGCCCACTCTTCCCTGCCACACATCTCACGTCGCCACTTACCAGTAGCACCACGCGACTTGACGCGGGGTGGCACATCCTCTGCTTCGGTGATGGCGGCTGGTGCACTCATCGGGACCACAGTTCCGCCGCGTCCTCGACGGTGCAAGTCTCCGCGTCCCTGTGTCCCTGATCCTCCACGGCCCCCTCCGATGCCGTTTTGATCTTGAACAAGAGGGATTTCGCGTCCGAGACGGTAAGGCCCGGTACATTCCCTCTCAGTGCCATGGCGGCGCGAAGCGGGGAGAGCTGGAAATCCTCTGCAATGAAGGACACATTAGGGTTCTTAGGGTTCTTTCAAAACACCGTTCGCAAAGTTTCCGGTTGTTCTCGGCACGGCACGGGGACATCGCCGCCCCACGTCTCTGGCACGGACTCGCGCTTTTCTCTCTGTGATCAATCTCTCACCTCAGAACAGTTCCCATGCTTCACCAACGGAGTAGACGCCGAGATCTTCTTCGAATTGACGACGCACAGCATCCACCCGTTCATCGTCCCCGTCCAGCACATCGTGGAGACACGTCGCGAGAGCCGCGACATCAGACTATAGACGCAGCAGAGAATTAAATAAACCCCGAGTGAAGGCGAATGGCTGCAAGTGCACCATGGCGCATTTGCATGGTTGGAAGCCACAAAGCATGAAAAGACATACCGCGTCATTTGGACTTCGTGTCAGCTGGTCTCGAGGGTCTCCATCTTCCGCAGTGTCCTCCAGGGCGACATCTATAGCGGCCATTTACTCGCCACTCCTACCCGAAAGTAACCTATCTTCTATGTAATCAACGCTAAACGCTGAAG
>NW_003307595.1:397202-443773 GCF_000143455.1 Volvox carteri f. nagariensis
TCCCAGTCTCTGGTTTAGGTGCAGACAGTGGCCTGTCGGTCCCAGTCTCTGGTTTAGGTGCGGACAGTGGCCTGTCGGTCCCAGTCTCTGGTTTAGGTGCGGACAGTGGCCTGTCGGTCCCAGTCTCTGGTTTAGGTGCGGACAGTGGCCTGTCGGTCCCAGTCTCTGGTTTAGGTGCAGACAGTGCCCTGTCGGTCCCAGTCTCTGGTTTAGGTGCGGACAGTGGCCTGTCGGTCCCAGTCTCTGGTTTAGGTGCGGACAGTGCCCTGTCGGTCCCAGTCTCTGGTTTAGGTGCAGACAGTGCCCTGTCGGTCCCAGTCTCTGGTTTAGGTGCGGACAGTGCCCTGTCGGTCCCAGTCTCTGGTTTAGGTGCGGACAGTGGCCTGTCGGTCCCAGTCTCTGGTTTAGGTGCGGACAGTGCCCTGTCGGTCCCAGTCTCTGGTTTAGGTGCGGACAGTGGCCTGTCGGTCCCAGTCTCTGGTTTAGGTGCGGACAGTGGCCTGTCGGTCCCAGTCTCTGGTTTAGGTGCAGACAGTGCCCTGTCGGTCCCAGTCTCTGGTTTAGGTGCGGACAGTGCCCTGTCGGTCCCAGTCTCTGGCCAGCACCTTGCCCGTCCTGACTGCCTTAGCCGCCGGAGCCTGCACGGCCCTCTCCCCTCCCTGTCTGCACACTCAAGTTAATAAGTAAGCCAACAGCCAGCTAGCCAGCTGTGTGCATGCACGAAAACACTTTATTGGCCTAAGTGTTTGCCCCAGCCCCCCCCCTGTCACATGGACCGTGGCGGTTCATGATGGACCTGCCTAGGGCGCCTTTATCGTGCTACCTGGCTGCCTTGTTGATGTTTTTACAGGGTGGTTAAGCTTCACCAGGCAATGGCCTTGTCATCCACAGGGCAGGCACATAGGAGATGCGCGCAAAGTATGCAAGCGCATCCCCCTGCACGGGGACACACACGGGTCGTACTTACTCCTCCTGAACAGACGGCTGGCAGCACGGCAGTGCGGCGTGAGGGCCACCTTGAGACGAGGGGGAGAGCGGGAGGCAGTGGGATCAAGTCAATCATGGCCATGATGGCCCCCAGAACAGAAAAAGAAACCTGCCAAGTAAATGGCAAAGGGAAGGGAATTGCAAGCATCTATAGCGCACCAGCCAGATGGCCAGAAAGGGCGGTTTTGTTCCTGCAGCCATATCTCAGGCACATGTCAAGATGGCCGCCCTCGGCTGCTGCGCGAATACGACCTCCGACGAGGGCAAGCAGCCCGCCGCCTTGATGGCGACCCGCAGGTTGGCCAGGCTGCCGCTATGGGCTGTCAGGACAAAGAACCTTAGGCGCTGACTCCGGGCGAAATTATGAACTGCCTCCGGGTGGCTCCAGTGCCTGGCGAACGCGTGATGCGGTATGGGCTGAAACAACCGGATAGCTGTTTTTTTTCCCGAAATTGGCTCGCTGTGACCTTATTGATCTATGACCTTATTGACAGTACATACTACCTCGTCTGGATCCAGGCAGCTAACAACACGCTCGACAAGGTCCACCGTTAAATCAAGCAAGCCATAACCTTTCTTAGGATGTTTTCAGTCTTGCAATATGCAGGCAAACAATGTCACAAATTTTAACGTCTGAGACGGTCGACTTCTGCAAGATAGGCAGGATGCCAATGACGTTAGCAGTTGATCGTTGGTTGACTCAAAACCTGATGCACAGTTACCAAGTCAGATTGACGCAACATGATAGCAGCAGTACTACATGTGCACTCAACTCTTGAATTTCGGGTATGCCGCAAGAGCGGCTCCAAAATGTATGACAAATCGTCTGTTTTTTTCCTTTCTCCTACCCTTTCCATGTGGATGGTAAAGATTCTAGCTATATAATTGAAATTGCCATTGTAGCAGCACTTCAATGCACACGTGCAGCTGCACTTGCTTTTAATTTTTTTAACCTTAAGTGGAGTGTAAGGGAACCCCTCAATCCATGGTTCATAACGTATTTTAATCAATGATATAACCAGAAAATGTCGGGAAAGTTTAAGCGCTCGCAGCGGCATCAACGATGGAACGAGGAGGGAACATCCTGGAGTAATGTTTATTTAAAAGAAGTAAGTCGTCTACATGTAATAATGTTCGTGCTACATCAAACATGAAGCTTGAAGGCATTTCTGAATATAGGAATAAGAGCTCATTGACAGCCGTCAGCGTGGCGGCTATTGCAATTTGCGTTCCTGCGCAGCATCAATCTCTCAGTTTCTTGGGGTTAACGGGACCCCTTCTACTACTACCGCTTGCAAGGCGCACACTCGCCGAGGCGCCTCCCGCCCTCCCCCCGCCAAACCCCCCTCTGCACATGTCGCCCCCGCAACCCGCAATCCCCACCAGTCCCTGACCTGCCCTCCGACCCGGCATCCTGCCCACAGATATCGGCTGTGGAGGCTGATGCCGCCGCACCGGCGCCGCTGCGCAACCTGGCTTCGGAGCTTCAAACCCTCTCCCGCGCTCATTACACGTATGGAGAGGTGGAGGAGCTCCGCCGGGTGCTGGCAGCCTTCCAGAAGGTCATGAGCGCTACTGCTGATACTACTGCTGATACTACTGCTGATACTACTGCTGATACTACTGCTGATACTACTGCTGATGCTGCTGGCGGAGCCGCAGGCGCCTCCGCAGGCCGCGCAGACCCAGCGGCAGATGACGGCGGTGGTGCCGCCGTCCAGGGCGGGACGCAACCAGCTCCGCAACCCCCGCCGCCACAGCCGCTACAGCCTCCGCCGCCGCCGCCTCCGTCAGCCCGTGCTGCCTGTGATCTCTTGGCGGGGTTGCTGTTTCAGCCGGGAAGCCGACCTCTCCATCGGGCTGTGCTTGGAGCAACGAAGAGGCTGACGACAGAGCAACTAGGTATGTACGGCAGCGGGTCCGCATGTACGGCAGTGCTGTTGAATGCAACGGTGTTTTTCTCCAAATACGGCAGTCGGCCTGTATCGCAATGGTTCGCAATTGCGTTCTGGTGCGTTCAAGGCCGTGGTGGTGCGTGTCGGTGGTCCATGATCGGCGGGAAGGGGGGTTCGGGCGGGGGAGGGGGGGGACGGCCTAGGCAGGTATGTGTGTGTGTGTGTGTGTGAGTGTGTGTGTGTGTGTGTATGTCTATATATGTGTGTCTGAATTTATGTGTGTTATTGTGTATGTGTGTGATCGCGTATGTATGTGTGAAACCTTTGAGAATAAATAAAATATATAAAATATTCTATAACACAAATAATTAAAATCTACCCCATAGGCGTTTTTGGCCAAGCCGTCACGTCGTGCCTGCGGTCCGCGCTTCGCGACCTGGACGCCAGTACGGCAGCCGCTACAGCCGCCCCAACGGCGGCCCGCAACAGTGGCCCGACGGCATCTGGCCCGTCGGCGGCGGCTGAGGCCCCGTGCAGTGTCCCCTTAGGGGAGGTCCTGGCGTCGCTGCTATGGCTGCCAGCGTCGTACGACTGGATATGGCCCATCGCGGCGGCGGTGGTGTGGCAGTTGGCGGCGGGTGTGGACGGCGTGCTGGCGGCGGCGGACCGCGGCGCGCTGCACATTGCTCCAGGTCTCATGGAAGAAGTCCTGGTGGGTGCGTGTCTGCCTTGCCTTTTCCCCCCCCCCTTTGGCAAATCCCCCCCTTTCCATTCCTTTCCTTTATCCTTACCGAAGAAACGTCGGGGTGGATGGGTGGGTGGGTGGGTGGGTGGGGTAAATGTTGTGGAGCAGGTGGAAAGAGGGATGTGTATGTACGGCGTTGCGGCGTGTCGTACAGGAAGGATAGCGACGCAGCTTGGGTTGGGCTGCGTCTCCCAGAGCGTCGCTGTAACTCATTTTTAAAATCTTTACTAATCTTTTTCCATATATATATATATATATATTTATAATATTTCGAAGTTTTCTTTCCTAGCTTTCTGTTACAATTTGAAATTTGCCTCGGGTTCCATGTATTCCCCCCCCCTCGCCTTGATAACTCCTCCCTTCCGAAGGATGCCGTGGGGGCCCTCTACTACCTGCTACAGCATCACGGGCCGCACTTGGTGGCGATGGAGCGGGAAGGTGGTGGGATGCGCCTGGAGGGGGCGGGGAATGCGGGGGAAGGGGAGGGGAAGGAGGACGACGCAGCCGTGGGTGTGGTTTCGGCGCCGCATCGCGGCGGGCGTGAGGCTGTGGTGCTTGCCGGTACGGCCATGCTTCGAGCCTTGCAGGCGAGTGTTGTCGTACAGTGGGGGGAGGTCCGGGTGTGGCCCCCTTTGAGAATGCGGGGGACGAGTGGCTGGCGGGAGGGGGGTAATTGCCGGTCGTACTAGGCGCGCCCATTCATGAGTGTGCTGCTGCCGTGCACACCCGGGTACGATATGCAGTAGCAGTACATATAGTAGCTGCTGTCGTGCAGAGTGTGATATTACGACCTGTCGTACGCATGCCGTACAACGTGCCGCACCCAATCAGTCTTCTAGAATTAACACCCATTACCATGGGGCACACACACATACACACACACATACACACACACATACACACACATGTCCGGAGTCGCGTGTGCAAGCAACCCTAACCTGACGGGGCCGAACCCCCCTTTGACGCGGCGCCCCCAGGGCCGGGCGCTGGTGCGAGAGGCCCTCGCCTCTGCGGCTGTCGTACTGTGGGCAGCCTCCCTGCTACCGGGCGTTCCGCCAGCCGCCGCCGCCGCCGCCTTCGGCCAGGGGCTCTTCTTCGGCGGCAGCGCCACTGGATCCGTGCTGATGTACGACGCCATCGTCGGCGGCGGCGCCGCCGCCGCCGCCGCGGTCAGTATTACTTCTACGTCCGCGTCGCCGCTTGCCCCGGGCGATGCTCCACTGGGGAGCTGGCTTGATGACTGGCTCCGGAACCAGCGCGGGAGCAGCCTGGTTTCGGAGCTTCGGCGCTTCTCGCCCATTGGCCGAATCTGCTCGCTCAAGGGCCTCGTCACGGCCATGCCCAAGGTGCGGTACGGACCATGGTCACGTTGTACGGCATACGGGAGGACTTTCTTTACTTCATGGTCTAGGAGGTGTGGCGGGATAGTACGGCGCTGTTAGGTACTGTTGTCGTACAGTAGTACACCACGTGTGCGTACGTCGAGCGCGTTAGTTGGCGGGCGGATGGATGGTGTTGCTGCTGCTGTCGTTGTGCGTACGTGTGTGTGTGTGTGTGTTGTTACAGTGTGTGTGTGTGTGTGTATGTGTGAATGCTATCGACTCCTGTTTACCGCGAAGTACGGAGCAAGCCGTACACGTCTGCTCTGTAATGCGGCGCAGGAAGCCACGTGCGCATCTTTGTGGCTCTGCGCACGCGGAGGCGACGTCGGGGTAACGGGGGGCAAAAACACACACGCCCCCGCGGCGGACGCTGTCAACCTCCCCGCACCCCCCGCCGGCACCGCTACCGCCGTCGAGCCCCAACGGCCCGCTGCAACAGGGCCGGTGACGGAGCTGGGGGCGGCGGCGGCGGCGGCGGCGGTGACCTTCCGGCCATGGCACTTCCTCGTCGACGGCGCGCTGTCGTACGGCTGCTCGTCCATCCGCGACGCTCCAGATGCTCATTTCAAGTTCCACGCCGCGTGTGTGCTGTGTTTTTGCGTCTCCAAGGTACTCGACTCCTGGCAGCAGTTCCAACAGCTACAACAGCAACAGCAGCAGCAGCAGGAACAAGAACAACAAGAACAAGAGCAGCAGCAACAGCAGCAGCAGCAACAGGAACGTCATGCAGACGATGAACCTCCAAACCAAGAACCCATCAATGCGGGGTCTGGGGAAGTGGCGGCGGAGGAGGCTGGCGTGCCGTTGAAGGCGGCGGCGGGTACGGCGCCGCTACAGCCGGCGCTGCTACACACCGAATCGCTAAACCAACTCATGGGCCTTATGTGGGCCAACCTAGACGAGCCGCTGGCACAGACCGCTCGGCAGGTACGGTACGTGCCGTATGCCGTATGCCTTGAACTGTCGTGCACCGTACGGCATTTTCGTTACATTTTTCCCTTGAAAGGAAGAGAGCTTGTGTGTGCGCGTGGGTTTGTGTGTGTGTGTGCTTTTCTTGAAGTCCTTACAGCCCGTCCCCTCCCCCGCGTGTCTCATACCCCCCACCGCCACCAACTGCACCCCCCTCCCGCCCTGTCGCGGGGGTAAAAAGAGGTCCCTCCGTATTGACTTGATGCGACTTTTGATGCGACATAAGAAGAGTGCTACCTACCTACCACCACCACCACCACCACCTTCCTTCCCCGCTTTGGCTCCCTTCTCCCCCTCGTCTGCCGTTGGTGGTTGACTCTTGGTGGATGGTGAATTTCGCATTCTAAAACTACGCCTTCCTTCCCCCCTTCCCCAGTTCCCCCCTTCCTCCTTCTTCCTTACACTCTTTCCTTGGCAGCAGCTTCACTCGTTTGTGGATCGTCTTTCCCCCCTTCCCCCTTCCCCCCTTTTTCCCCCTCCCCCTTCCCACCCCTTGCTCGTACAGCTCCAAGATGCCTTCCAGCTGCTGCTCGAAGTTCTGTCGTGTCAGGACCACTACCGGCCCGGAGTGCTGCCACCCCTGGATCTATTTCGGCGCCAAGTAAGTCGCCACTCCGGTCTGGTCCGCCGTCGCTGTCGCCGCCGCTGTGTCGGTGGGGGGGGGAAAGGGCGCCTCATACACGGGCGTGTAGACCGTGTGCATGCAGTTTACAAATTACCCCCCCCCTAAGTCCCACACGCACGGGGGGCGTACATAAGGCCCACACACTCGAAACACTCTGTGAGGCCCCCACACACCGCACACATACATACATACATACATTTCATAATCATCTCTCCCCCTCTGCCTTTTACTGTGATCCAGGTTGATCTGTAGGGTTGTTCTGTGTGTGTGTGTGTGTGAGCGCCCGAGTTCTGACGGCCCGCTGTTTGCTCTGTGTGCGTCACATACACAAGGGATAGTGCTGCGTCACGCATGACATCGCACATCTGTAACCTCTGCCGCCTCGTGTGTCATATGTGTCAGGTGTCATGTCGTACACATGCCGTACAAACATGTGCCGTACGCCTGGTCACATCCCCTACCTGCAATCCTCAGGTCGTTGGACAGTTGCTCGCGGTGCCGTACAACCGCAAGGGTCGTTACGCGCCGCTGGGGTGCATGGCGGAGCGCGGCTGCGCGCTGGGGATGCTCCGAGACCACCCGTCCTTGATTCCGGAGGCGCTGATGGCAATGGAGGTACGGAAAAAACTTTAAATAGGTGTTGTGATGGGATCATCTACACCGTACGGCATCACCGTTTTTTGTGCTAGAAGCGCATTGTGTGCGTTATACAGTAGAACAGGTTATGGGTGTGAGGATTTAGGACTGTTTGCATTTCATGGCAGATCCGGTTTCGAGTAGATGCCGTATGGTTGCGATGCCGTACGGCAGTTTTAGACGGACGGACAGTTCGGGGTGGTTGAGTGGTTGGGTTGGGTTGGGTTGCGTTGGGTATGTTCATGGGGTGGGTGGGGGTGGGTCGCAACAGCTGTAGCAAATGGATCTGCCGCTGCAACGATTTGTACGGCTTTTGTAGTTAGTGCATGTGATCCTTAACGGAAATTTGTGGGGAAGACAGATTCAAGAGACATATTACTGGTTCGTATTACGTTAGCACGAAACAAAGGGTCATGTAATTATCTTAAGAATAAAAAAAACGTAATGGCATTGGCATCGCCTGCAGCTTACCGGGGCTGCCGACGCCACGATACCGGTGTGGTGCGCGTCAATGTGATTGTACGGCAGTTGGACTTCCATGTTTATATCCATCCCTATGTTTCCTGTCGGCGTCTGTTTTCGTTGGGCGTTATTTCGGTTATTTCGGTTGTGCTACGGTGACCTTACAGAGCGACACAACCGCCAGCGCGGCGTCGTCATTCCTGAAGACCCTGCTGGCGGCGGCACGTACGGAAACCAGCATGAACCCGCAGCTGGCGGCGGAAGCCGCCGCCGCCGCCGCCGGCGGCAGCAGCAGCGGCAGAAACACCCCCTCCGGGGACACCTCCTCCGGCACACCTCACCTCGGCGGCGGCGGCGGCGCCGGCATCTCCGCATCTTCCTTATGGGTCGAGCTCTGGCGCGGCGCGCTACTGCGTGTGCTGTACGGCGCAAATGAAAAGCTTCGCGCGTACGTTTCCGTACATGCGCTGCCTGTCGTACTGGGCCTGGAGCCCTCGTCGGCGTTGGAGCTCATCCGCGTGACGCTCTCCGACCCGGCTCCGGAACCAGTCCCGGGAACTTCAAGGGTGGCGGCGCTGGTGGCCGTGCTCAAGGTGGGCGGGTGCTACAGCTGCTACCGACCCTGATGCCATTGCTACTGCCATTGCTACTACAAGCTATTGCCATTGCTACTACAAGCTACTGCCATTGCTACTGCTACTGCCATTGCTACAGCTCTTACAACTTTACTGGTACATGAAACACCATGCAACAGCCATCGCTACTGCTGCTGCTACAGCTACTGCCATTAGCTGCCCTGATGCATAACAGCTACATTGTCTCTGTCACACCTTAGCAGCAGCTACTGCCATTCGGCCAGTCCCAAGGTCCGCCGAATCTGCCGAATCTGCCGTACTATGCTCTGCCACGCGATACACATTTCCCTGCCGACCTATGGACCCTACCCTATGCACCGAACGCTGTGTTTCTTGCTCTGCTGTGCTGTGCTGTGCTTTCCATTGCTGTGTATTTCCCCTCGTCCAGGCCGCCCGTGGCATGGGCCTTATCGCCGACTTGGACTCGCTGCTAGGCGTGTCGGGTTTGGGAACTGCCGGCAGCGCCCCCTCCCCCGCCTCCCCCTCCCCCGCCTCCCCCCCGTTACCCCGGCTACACCTCGAGCCGCTGCTGATGGCGGCGGTAGACCACGTCAGTGAGGCAGTGAGGCTGGATGCCCTGGAGCTGGCCTGTGTGAGCTTCAAAATGAGCGACCCGCCGGGTCAGTGACCCAGTTGGGGATTTTGGTGGTTGGTAGTTGTGGATACGGTTGTGTGGTTGGTGGTATTCTACCTGGGTCGGGTCGGGTCGGGTCGGGTCGGGTCGGGTCGGGTCGGGTCAAGAGTCCGCCGGTCTTCCTGCTGGAAGGTACCGAAACCCCCTCAACCCCCAACCTCGGTCTTTCCTTTCCTCTCTCCTCCCGTTTTTCATTCCTCACCCCTCAACCTCTCTCTTCTCCCGCTCGTTATTTGGTGCTCCGGACGCACCGGAGCACTTGTGTTTTTTTTTCAAATAGTCTTCCTCCTCCCCTCTCTTTCCCCCGCGCGGGCCCCCCCCCTGTGCCGCATTTATCTTCTCCTGGACTATCCGTCTATCTTGGGTATATCTGCTCCATTCGCCAGTGGTTCGTCTTACCCCGCACCGCATTGGACGCCGGCAGATTATTTCAAGAGATAAACTCTCGTTGAGTATACCCCCCGCATCATTTCCCTCTTCCCCCCCCTCCCCTCTTCCCCCCGTTTGTGGTTCGTCTTTCCCCCCCTCCCCCCCCCTCGTGTCCCGCGCGGGGCCGCCCAGGCCGTCTGGAGCTCGCCATCGCGGGTCGCTGGTCGAGTCTGTGTATGCGCAGTACGGCACAGGGCTCCCGGAACAAGTGTCTGGTGCTGGTCACCAAGCTCGTTGCGAGGATACGACTGGCCGTGGCGCACATACACAACAAGTACGTGTATGCGTGCGTGTGTGCGCCGTGTGTGTGTGTGTCCTTGTCCTCCCTCCCCTTCCCCCCCACGCACGGTTTCCTTGCCTAGCTGTGCCGTATTGTGCAGCATCAGCATCAGCATCAGCATCAGCATCACATAACCATTATCCTGATCAGCGTACCAACGCGGTCCCCCCCTCCCGCAACCCCCCCACCCCCACCCCCACCACCATGACCCCACCCTCCCACCCGGGTGCCAGGATGTGCAGTCGAGGCGGCCCCGCTCACCCCGCCAGCTCCAAGGGCAAGGGAGTGCAGGTACGGACAGACGTACAGACAAATGGGCGGAAAACAGACAGACAGATGAACGGATGGCAGGAGAAGGCTGCACCCTTTGTGCTCTCCCTTTCTCTCTGCCTCTGCCTTTGCATATGTACGGCGCCACGTCATCCTTCCTATGCTCGTACACCTAACGCCACAAACCTAATCGGCGCTCTGCATACCCTCACATTTAGCGCCTGCGACACACACGCACGTACACACACACACGCCCTCGCACACACGCTCTCACGCACACACTCTCACACACACGCCCTCACGCACACATATACATACACACACGCGCGCGCGCACTCCCCCGCGCTTTGGGGCCCCCGGCTCGGGTGGCAGGTGCTCTTCTGCCCGGGGGCCGCAGCTGTAGCCACACATGGAGCCGGTTCTGCGGCCGAGGCGGCGGCGGATGGTTCGTCCAGGACGATGGCGGCGACGGCGACGACTGACCCGCGGGTCACTGACCCGACGGCGGTTCTGGAGCGCCTGCAGGCTTTCATGCAGTGGCTCACTCGGCTGCTCATTTCGGGGTTGTATCCTGGATCGCCGTACGAGCGGCGCTTTTTCTCACTGGAGTTGCTGAGTGCCGTACTGGAGGCGTGGGGCCCCGACGGCTCGGGATCCAGCGCCGCGGCTTCCGGCGGCGGCGGCGGCAAGGGCGCTGCTGCCGAGCAGCAGCAGCAGCAGCAGCGGCACCGTCAGGGTACGAGTGGCGGTCGAATGGCGGAGAGTACGGCGCTGACGTTGCTGCCCAAGGGCTACGTACTCGGCTCGTTCTCCTCCTCGTCGTCGTCATCATCAGGGGCGGGTGGCAACGGCGGCGGCGGGCCCCGATCAGGACGTGGCGCTGGGGCTGGGGCTGGGGCTGGTACGGCAACGGTGGCGGCGCCGCCACCCTTCAGGTGAGGGTCTTGGGGTTGCGTACTGCACCGGCCCGAGCTTTTGCAAGTAGCTGATGGGTCCGGTATTTTCGTGTATCAATCTTGTCGTACCATTGTCGTACTCCAGCGCATGTATCGAATTTGTCGTACAATGGTCTTTCAACAGCGACGTTGGAGGGGACGCAAAAGGGGCTCTTGAGGGTGAGGTCAAAGATTGGGGGGATGATTGGAGGAAGAAGAGGGGCAGCGGGGCAGGGGAAATACACACACACACAGAGGGAACGGCCACGGTGGTGCTCCCAGACGACGACGACGGCGGCGACGGCGGGGTTGGGCAGCATGAAGGTGTTTCGTTACAATATTGTTACAACGTAGCAAAGGAGCGGAGGGAACACGGGCACGTATTCGACAGAAGTTTAGGCACATGTTTTTTGCTGCCGTACGCCGTGCCGTACATAATGGGAATCATGTATTATTCGGGGTTGCAAAGCGAGTGGCAACTATGCTGCTTTTCCAATCTTGCGCATTTGGGGGTGACACCTTCAGTGCGTTACCGTACGTTCTTTATTACACGCTGTACTTCGCCGTACGTTGTTCGTTGTACGTCGTACAGGCCGTACTGCCCAGAGCTTCTCTCTTCCAACACGGTGGCTTTGCTGCTGGCGGCCGCAGTTGACAGTTGGGACAAGTTACGGCAGGTGTGCGTGCGTGTGTATCAGTGTGTGTGTATGGGTATGTGTGAGAGAGGAAGGTGGGAAGGGGGAAGGGGGGAGGGGGAAGGAGAGAGAGAGGGGGCGAGAGGAAGTGCCAGAGGACGGTAAGACGGCTGCTGCCACTATTATATAATGTGCCGGTGTGATGATGTGCGACGATAGCTGAGAGCGCACGTTTGGGTATTGGCACCGCGATACGACGCGTCATCATCATTGAGGTGAGAGCTCATTCAAAACCCACACGCCCGCATGCAACCAGGCGCCCGTACCACCCCTGCTTTCCCCGACCGACCCACCGACCCACCGACCCAGCCCCCCGGGGGGGTCTCCCATTCGGCCGCCGACGTTCACATTTTCCGGCCCCCAATTAGTTCGTGGTTCGCCTTTCCCCCATTAGTAGGCCCCCCACCTTCCTCAGGGTTTTCCTTTGAACCCTCTTTCTCTTCCGAACCCTTTCCCTCCTCCCCCCCTTCCCCTCCCCCCCCTCCTCCCCTTCCTCCCCCTCCTTCCCCCCTCCTCCCCCTCCTCCCCCTCCCCCCCCTCCTTCCCCACTCCTCCCACTCCTCCCACTCCCCCCCCTCCTTCACCCCTCCCGCCCTCAGGCCGCCAGCAGCTGCCTCATGCGGCTGCCCACACCCCTCCCTGGACTATCGTCTGTCGCCCAGCTCACCCCGCTACTGGCCTGGGCGGCTGGACTGCTGAACAGCCCGCGGGCTAGGGAGAGTGATGCTGGTGCGGGGGAGGTGGAGGGGAGGGGGGAAGAGGGGGAAGAGGGGTAAGCCTTGGGGGAGGAGGAAAGTGCGGGTGTACGGAGGAGAGGAGCGCGAAAATGGTCCCCGCTTATCCGCCGGTCCGCTCGTCTGGTTTTCAAACCCATTATAAAAACAGGACACGCACATCCCGGGGTCATCCCGGGGTCATCCCGGTGTCACCCCGGAAAGAGCCCTAACTGCATTTCTCCGGGCCCCGGCAGGTGCGCGACTCATCAAGATCTTGTACGGCAAGTACGTCGCCGGCTGCGGATGGCGGCTACAGCTCCACCCCAAGCCACGAGCACTCCCGCCGCCACCACCACCCGCCGCTACAGCCCAGCACCCCCAACACTACAACCCCCACCCCGACCGGGGGTCTGTACCCGTTATTGCGGACCCGCAGCCGTACGCTGCCGTACTGGATTTCCTGGATGCCGTACTAGACCTGGTCAACTCTCAGGTGGCGGCGGCGCGTGAGGACCTGGCGGCGGCGTGTCGCCGCTCCCTTGCCCACGGGCCGCTGCTGCTGTTGCGCTATGTTGTGGAGGATGTGCCCTGGGGGGCGGTGTGTGCTTCCCCGGCGGGGCTGGCGGCGGCGGCGGGCTGGGCAGCAAAGGCGCTGGCGGCGGCGGAGGAGCTGGTGGGCCTGGCACTGCCCGTCCTGTCACGACCGCAGGTTTGTGGTGCGGCGCGGGTGGGAATAAAGTGTGGCGATGGACGGTGCCGTACGACGCCGTACATTGCAGTGCGAGTGCAGTGCAGAGCCGAATGCAGTGCAATCTTGGGATGCGGCATGGGTGTTACGTTGGTGCTCCTCCCGTACACCTCCCGCAGGAGCGCAATGTCGGCGCCGAGGAGGTGGATACGACCATGATGGCGGCGCGGGAGGAGGAGGGGGAGGACGAGGGGGGTAGCGGCGACGATGGCGATGCTGGGGAGGGTGAGGAGGGTGAGGGTGATGGAGGGGGCGCTGTGGACCCTAGTGGGCAAATGGCGGGGTGGCGGAGTGGGGGGGTGGGGGGGTGGGGGGGGGTTGTGCCGCGGCGGTTCCATCGGGGCGAGGAGAGGTAAAGGCCAGGAGCCTATACACAGACACGCACACAGACACGTACACACACACGCATATACACACGCGCGCGCACATGCCGATATGGTGCTGTCTTTTACTACCGTACCTTACCTTACTTGGCTTTAGGACAGATATTTTTTCACTCTTCCCCACTTTCCACCCTGTGCCCGCACAGGCCCGAGAAGCCGCTTTTCATTTCCGCAACTTGAAGCTCTTTTCCCTTTTCATGGCGGGAAAAAAGGAACCCAACTTCGTGGCAGCATCTTAAGCCTACCTGCCATTTTTCCTACCTGCCTTTTCATCTCCTCTCTCCCCCCCCAATCCTCCTTCCCTAAAAATAAATATATGATCAGGTGACGATGGTGACCTTGGTCCCGAGTCCCAGGTCATCATAACGGCTTGCTGGACAACCGTCAAGGAGGTGTGCATCTGTCTGTCTGTCCGTATGTATGTATGTGTTTTATGTTTGGGGTCAACATCATGGGGGTTGGGCCAGGCGTCCAACATCCCAACATTCGGCCTCCAACTCCATGTCCCACCTCCGGAACCCCCTTACCTACCTTACCTACCCTAACTACCTTAACTACCTTAACCACCCGAACTACCAACTGGGTATCTGATTCAATCGTGAGTGGTTCATCTCACCCCATCCCCACACAAACATACCGATGTATATACATACATACATACATCCACACATACATCCACACGCGCGATCATTGCCCCCGGGAGATCCCGGGATCGATACCCGTTAGGGTCAAAAGTCCTTCCGATGGTGGAAGGCATTGCGCCCCTAGTTGATGGACGGTGGTGACCTGGGATAAAGTTAACCTGCGAGCCGACCAGGAATGGAGTTGGGCCGCTGTCGACCCGGCAGATTCCGTTGGATGCTGGTGGTGGGTGCGGAACCTGAGCGATCCACTGAGAAGTTGACTAGGGTGACTGGATGAGGGTGCCCCGAAATACCGGGGAAGGCAGGGTTTCGCAGGGTAGCTGCCACGGGCGAAGACACCCCCCCCTGTTTCACACATCATAAATACATACATACACACACACTTCACCCCCACGCAGGTCTCCCTAGTGCTGGCCACCATGGTGCGACACATGCCCCTACCCACATCCGCATCCGCAAACACTACGACGGCTGCCACCAGCACAACCTCTGCTGCTGCTGCCGCCAGCACCAGCACCAGTAGCATCATCGCCAACAACACCACTGCCTCCAACAGCAGCAGTAGAAGCAGTAGCAGTATATTGAGTTGTGATCAGCTTCGACAGGTGGGTGAGCTGCTGCTGCGACTGCTATTCGAAATGAAACACAATGGCGCGGTAGACAAGACGGCGCTGGCGCTGACGGCGGTTTCGGAGCGGCTCCTGCGGGGCTCGGCTTCGGAGCTGAATGGACTGCCCAGGCCGTGGCTGGAGGTAGGATGTGGGTTCTCCGTGCTTGTTTGTTTGTCTGTGTGTGTGGTATGGTGTGTATGGTGTGTAGGCGTGGCAAATTGCGGTAATGGGGGGGGCCTTGCGAGTTTAGAAGCGTTGTTTCCAACCCGAATGGTCGCCACCACAACTACCACAACCACAAAATCGGGCACAAAATCAAGCACAAGCACAAGCACAAAATCAATCACGAAATCAATCAAAATCAAAATCTACCACAAAATCAACCACCATAACCGCCGAATGCAAACTAAATTAACCGACGCTGGCACCCACAGGCTTGTATCCGCCGCGTGCTGGCACCCAACCAAACTCGGGACGACATTGTCCGTCGATCCGCCGGACTGCCATTTGCCTTCGGAGCGCTCTTTCACGCCGAGCCCGGCAACGCCCCGAAGACGCTGCTGGCCAGGGGGATGAACGCGCTGCTGGCGGTAGCGGCCGCTGCCTCCACGGCGGGGCCGTACTTGTCGTACTTGGCGGCGGCGGAGACGACGGAGGACGGGGAACGGGTGGTGGTGGTTGACGGTTATGAAGTACGGCAGGTGTGGCCAGTGGTCCATGCCTTTAACTGTTTGCGACACGCCTTCAACGACGGGAACTTGTCCGTGGACACGTCGGGATATTTCGCACCTGCTATACAGGTAGGTAGGGTTGTCGACATTCACATCCGCCGCACCTTGAATCTGTCTAACCTGTCTGGTCTCTAACGGCCACCGGCTAGACGGCATAAAGCAGTCTCTGGATAGAGTTCGATGCGTTCGGCATAATTATTTTATTTCGTTTGATAGTTTTTTAATCGGTTTGTTGTGTTTTTTAGAGATATTTACAATACTTTGGACGAGCAGCCTTCGGCTCTGTGTGGGTGCACTTGGGGCCCCCCCTCATGGCTCCAAGTATGTATGTTTGGCGCCCTCGTTGTTACACCTTTTTGGGGCGGGTAACGCGTGGGCTCCAGAACGTGGTGTAAAACACACACAGACACAGATACACGCACACACACACAGGCACACACACATACACACACATACACATACACACACACACACGCAGGCACACAGATACAGGACTTCATGAAAGGTTGTCTTTATGTTTGCTTTCCCGTCGGTCCCCGAAACCACCGACTGACCGACCCATGGGTCATCACAACTTAATTAATCTGCTGCCGACCGGCCGACCCGTGGGTCGCAGGCCTGCCTCCGCGCGCTCCGTTCCCCCGCCTGGGAAATCCGCAACAGCGCCATGCTGTGCTTCACCGCCCTCACGGCCCGAGTGTTGGGCTTCAAAAACGACAGTCACGGAGAGTCGTGCAGAAAAGCGGTTTCAGGTAAAATATTTAGTAGGGTCAGGGTACGGAAAAATAGGGCGGTATGACTTCCCGTACATATTCCGTACACCTTACGTGTCGTACATCGTAGGTTGCATTCCGGTGGTAGGTGCGGTGGTGGGTGCTGACTGCCGAACTGATTGGCTATCCCCACCAACCCCCACCAACAGGCACAGAGTTCTTTCAGCGCTACCCAGCGCTACACGGCTTCTTACTGGCGCAGCTGCGAGAGGCCGCCACGGAGCTGGAAGAAGCGGCGGCGGCGGCGGCGGTGGCCGCTGGCGGCGCCTCCGCCTCCTTCGCACCCGCCAACCCCCATCCCGGCTTGTATCCCGTGCTCATCATCTTGTCACGTCTGAAGCCCTCTCACATCCGTAATGATGGTGGGTCCTACTCAACACCTCTGAAGCAACAGCAACAGGAGGAGGAAGGGGAGCGGCAAGAGGAGGATCAATCTGGAGGAGGCGCCCCGGCGGCGGCGGCGGCGGCGGCCCCGGTCGGCGCCGCCTCTGCCGTCACGACATACATGGGCGCGCTCACACCCGTTGCCTTCACCCCGCTGGTACGGCGGTGCGCGACGGCGGCGCCGTACGCTGTACGGCGCTTGGCGGCCCGGGCGTTGGGACCGCTGGTGGCGGCACAGGATGTGCCAGCGCTGCTGCAGCAGCTCCTGGAGAGCATCCCGGCGGAGCCGTCTAGCGGAGGCGGAGCCGCCGCCGCCGCTGCCGCCGTCGGGTCCGTCCGCACAGTCGTCGGCAGTACGAACGCCAACGCTCTCCATGGGGCGCTGCTACAGTCGGCGGCGCTGCTGGAAACGGCGGCGGCGGCCCGACCCGGCGGCGGCGGCGCCAACCCTAGCGTGACAATCAACGCTGACGGCGGCCACGGCGGAAGCGGTGTCGAAGGAGTTGATGTATTGACGGTAGCGCTGCCGCACCTGGCGCGCGGCGCATGGCTGGCCGACCCGCGGGTCGGTTGCAGCGCGCTGGGCTGTGGGCTGCTGCAGGCCGCGTCAGCAGCTCTGAGTCTGCTGCCGCCGGAGCGCTGCAACGAGTTCCGGGCCGAGGTGGCGGCGCTGGCGGCGGCTTGCCGCGCGGCGGTGGGCTTTGAGCCGCCGGCGGTGCGGAGGCAGCGGCAGATGGGTGGCGCCGCTGCCGCCGCCGCCGCTGCCGCTGCCGCCGGCGGCGTCAACGTGTTTGTGACTGATTATCCTGATCCGATGCGTAGTCAGCTTTTGAAGCAGACGGCGCAGTTGTGGTTGGGGCCGGTGTTGCTGTGCCAGGCGTTCAGGTGTGTCAGTTAGGGGGCAGTCTATATGGCGACCTAGGGGTGGGTGTTTGGTGCGGGTGCGGGTGCAGGGATTGTATGCAGGAAATTTAAGGGGGAAGAGCCGGGAAGTGTGTGTGTATGTGTGTGTGGTTAAGGGGGAGGGGAAGTGTGGCGAGCGATGTGGTGTGGATGACAAGTCGTGCCGTGGGGAGCATCGCTGGGAGAAGTGCTGATGGGTGATCTGGGGGTACTGAGAGATTGATGAAGGCGTGGTCCACGGTCTTTTGGACGAGACAAGACCAGAAAGTCCACATCTACCGACCCCGCCAGGATGTAGATCGCATCTTCGATCACCCGGTTTTCCAGGACATACGGTGACTTCGGTCTCTGCACCGGCGCTGACCGCCGCCGCCGCCGCAGCAGCAGCAGCAGTGAATGTTCTTATCAATTCGCCCTCCCAACACTATTTCTGCAGGTCAAGCTCGCCCGCTGGCTTTTTCTTGGAGGGCTTGCTGCATCAGCTTCGCTGCTGCCTCGCGTCGTACTCGTACGACACCCGTGCAGCGGCACTCAAGAGTCTGGTGCGCGTCCTGGCGGCAATCAACAGCGGCGCCGTCGCGTTGGCGTCGTCGTCGTCGTCTTCGTTGTCATCGCCGTCGTCGTCAAGCCGTAGTACGGGTGGAACTTCGGCGGAGGCAGCAGCCGCCGCCGCTGCGGCGGAGGCTACCAGCAGGGGCATTGCCGCCGCCGCCGCCGACGCCGACGCCGGCGGTAAGCTGCCGCGCATCGTGGCGGATCTGCTCGCTCGTCCTGTGCTGACGCGACGGTTAATTTCGGAAGGCATGGCGTTGCTATGGGAGGCTGTGGCTTCGGAGCCCGTACATAAAGTCGTACGACGGGCTCTCAAAGCCCTCGGCTTGCTTCACTCGCTCTCCATTGCCCTCACAGCCGCCACCGACGCCTCTACCACTAGCACCGGCACCTCAGATCTCCGCACTGAAGATGGACCCACCATCACACCCGCCGGCGCTGCGGTGACGGCGGCAGCGGCGGCGGAGGCTGCTGCGGCGAGGGGCTCGTTGGGCTGGTCGCTGCAACACCCTCTGGGCTGCCTTTGCTGCAGCACTGACCCACGGGTCATAGCCTCTTCATCCACCATGGCGGCCGGCGGCGGCCTGCGCGCCGCCCTGACCCACGTGACCCTCGTGCAGCGGTTGCTGACGGAGGGCTGTAAGGAGCTGGAGGCGCGCTGCGAGGCGCTGCGGTGCCTGGGCCGTGCGCTGGGCAGTGCGATGCTGGCGGCGGCGGCGGCGGCGGAGCCGCCGCCAGCGCTTCATGCGGCGTTGGAAGCCCTCCTGGAGCAGGTGGCTACGGGATCGCAGCCCTGGCAACCGGAGGATTGGCGGCTGGCGAGTGCGGAGGCTCTGGCGGCGTCGCGGCTTTTGCACTCCACCGCGGTGCGGCGACGACCCGTGGGTCGTGGTGGGTCCCCGCATCTCCCGAGCAAGGTGCTGCGGCAAGGTCAGTTGTCCGCGGGGCAGCTGCCTCCGCAGCCACAACACGAGCAGGCGCCAGTCCAGGCGCAAGCGCAGGGCCGGAAGGCGGAGGCGGGTGGGGCGGTGGGGTCTTTGGAGCTCCTGGCCGTCCGCGGGTGGCGCTGCATCGTCGCGTTTCTCGAGGTGAGTCTCTGGGTCCAGGTCTGGGAAGGGGACTGTCCTGATGGGAAAAGGGGGCCTCGGGACGTTCAGGTTACAATTGTCGGCGTGCAGCACTGTCCGGCATCACCGGTCGATCGGTCGCTGGCGATTTGGCTTCTCGGTGTTTCCTGGTTTGTTGTATCTTTTTCTGGTTTGTTTTGAACTTGGTTTCCTTTGCTTCCTTGCCGACGGTGGCCACGTGAGCTATTATGTTTATTAGGGTATATATATTATACACAGGGTGAAAGTATATCACCAGGACTTACCTGCCACAAATTTTAGGATGGCGTTTAAGATGTTGTTGGTAACATCTTTTCCTTGTAAGTTAGAAATGAGAGCTTTGACTTTTGATAAGGAGAGGGATTTTACAGCAATGTTTGCCGTTGATTAGAGCCGTACATGACGTACGACCGAACCTGCCGTACATCGCAGGACGAAGATCACGCGGTGCGGTACACCGCAGCTAGACTGGCACAGGAGGTAATGGAGCTCGCAGGGCCACTCGACGTTACTAAGTACGACACATCATCTCAGCTGTCGGCGGGACATGATCCATCATCGTCGGGGCTTGGCAGTAGCGGCAGTGGCGACGACAAGATAGCTGCCGGGGGAACGGCGGCGACAGTGTACGGCAGGCAACCTTTGTATGTTGAAGCAGTCATACGGAGAGTCTACCCGTGGTTGGCCGTACAGTACGGCAGCTGCGACAGCGTCGGCGGCGTGTCGACGCGCAGTGCACTCGTTGATATGCTATGTGGTTTGGTGACGTCAGCTGGTAGTGGCTGCGGCGGCGGGGCCGGCGAAGACGCGGACGGCTCCGGAGCTGCCGTACCCGAAGTGGTAGCCGCCATGGTACGTCCTTATTGTACAACGATTCACCACTATCTTGGAAGGCTACCTTATTTTGTAGCCTTTGGCCTTGTGGTTTACAACGGCATACGTCTTGCACACATATAATGAATTACGACGTATATAGAGCACGAAAGACCTTGTCTTCAGTTCCTTGCGCTAGGCACGTATATCTGTCGCCGCCGGGGGTGACGATATGGGCGGCTATGGATAAGTGGCAGTGAGAATGTGGCGCCGATGGTGCTGCCTGCCGCTGCCTGCCTACATGCACCAAACACGCGCTCGCCCCCGCACCTCCACATCCCACTTCAGATCTGCCACGGATTTAACTTGCGCCGATACTCAACTTTTTCCCCCACACAAACCTCATGCACGTTTTCTTGTTCTTCTTGTTCTTTTTCTTCTTCTTCTTCTTCGCCGCCGCCGCCGCATGAAGTTCTGCGTTCTTGAAACGTGATTGAAACGGTATTCATGTTCTTCGTGTGTCCTCCATGTGTGTGACATTCGTGGCGGTTTTTCCGTTTACCGTCAGACCGGCTCCTCTTCGGCGGCGGCGGCTGCTGCGCCGGTGAGCTGGGGGAGTTGCCAAGCGCGCCGTCTCTTCGACAAGGAAGCCGACAATCCCCATGAGGAGCCCCTGCTGACCGCACATCTGGCGGCACGCACGCTGAGGATGCTGATGGCGGCGCCGCCGCCGCCGCCGCTACCGTTGACAGGCGACGGCAGCGATGCAATAGCGTCAGCGCCGATGACGCCACTGGCGTCTGCTGCCAGTTTGACTCCGCTCGGGGCGGCACGTCTTGCCAGGTGGGCAGCAATGGCTGTACGGCAACTTGGCGCCGTCGCAGCGGCGATGGTTCCGGCGGGTCGCGCCGCCGCGAGTGCTGCCGCTGATGAGGAAGCAGGGAGCGGCGCCAGCAACGGTAATGGCGAGGACGTTAGCGGCGTCAACGGTCCGACATCTGATGGTTGGCTGGGTGGCTTCATCAACCACCCCGAGGTGTTCGCCTCCGCGTGTGAGGCCCTTCTGGCTTTGTGGACGTTAGGACCTGTACGACAACACGTGCTGGCGGTTAACGGCGGCAGTGCTGATGCACTGGAGAGCGCTCTGCGCGCTTTGCGAGATCGAGATGATGTCCGGAAGTCACAGCTAGCGCCGTTGTTGCTGGCGGTTGAGTTTGAGTGGGTTGGAACAGTGGGGTTAGGTGGCCAACCATTTTTTGACGTGGCAGGCCAGGGAGCAGGCGGGGAGAACCCTAAAGAGGGCCTTTCGCGAGGAAAGGAGGCGGCAGAAGTCCTTCAGATGATTGATTATAATAAAAATAATTTGCTCTTTCTGTTTTAGGTGATAGATAGAAACGCGTGCGCTGTTCGACAAGTAATGCCTTATAGGTTAACGATGATAAAGGTTGACAATGTGTTTGGGGTGAGAGTTTCAATGGCGAGTCGTAGCCGAGGCAGTGCGTGGATCAACTCTCCCAGCAGACGGCTGCTGCTGCTGCTTGCCCGCAGTTTTGAGCGGTGCCCACGGCGGCTTACCAAAAGGACACGATTGGTGATTTGATTTAGGTCCTTGGCTGGCACCTTTCCTACATATGCTGAGCCCCAGTGCGTCTTGGTTCCCACATTTGCCAAGGACAGGAAAACTGCCGTACCTTCGTGAACCGTCTTAGGCCTATTTTGGTTTGGGTCATAGGACCAGGGTTGACTGACTGCTTGAAAAGCACCGATTGCTAACAATATCCCAACCAGCTCCCAAGGCTGTGACAAAATCCGAGTCCCTTCCATGTAGAAGCCGGATTGGGAGGATCGCAGTCGCTGAAGAGAAGGCACATGCGATGCACTTTATTTTACCGCAGTCATCATCCTGCACATCTTCACCGCCCGCCTACCATGTTGCCTTGCACTCGCCGCAGCCTCGCCCGCCACCTGCACGGGACCCCTCCTCCTCGTTACACCGTACGGACTAACGTACATACGTACCCGCTCTCTCCGCACGCATTCGTACTGCAGGAGGCAACCGCCAGTAAAGACCACTTGAGACCTCCATCGCCACTCGAGACTCCACAGAGGGCCCACCGCGAAATTCGGGGTAGAATCCCGGGGACTCCAGAAGGAACCCCGGACCCGAAAAAACAGCGATCCCACGGTCCCCTACCTACCTACTGCCTTACCCTGCTGCCTTACACAGCTACCCTACAGCGGGTCCGAACCTAACCGAACGTAACAAGCTCCACAACAATAGGCCGCAATGACAAATGAATGACGACAGGCCGCACCGCGCGCATGAGGGCCCGAGCAGGCCCTTCCGGCCGCCCAGCTCATTTCTTTCCGATGGCCTCCGCCCCTTTGCTGCTGCCGTCCTTGGCCGCCTCGCCCTCCTTTCCACTGCCACCGTCTTTCGCCTCCTTGCTGTCCTTTTCCTTCTTGGCCTTCTCCTCCGCCTTCTCCTTCTCTTTCTTGGCTGCCTCGCGCTCCTGCCACAGGCGCTGCTCCTTATTGTCGATGAGCTTGTGAAGCGCCAGAATGGAGCGAACCAGAGAGGCGATGTAGATAACGTGCATCATGTCGTTGGATTTGACTGTGGGGGGGCATGGGAGCATGGGAATGACATTCATGGACCGCCACGCAACGGTGCACAATTCAAACAATCACCACAGAAATATAACCAAATCATCACGGGGGCATGGGCAACGCAAAACCACAAATACGCACCTTGCCACGACCCCCCCATGTCTACCTAAGATGACATGATGAGAACGTTATGATCGTATAATCATTGCTCTCCCACACACGACCTCATTCCACTATAAACTGATGTGGGTCGGCGCACAAGTCAATGTCCCCCGTACTCTAAAGACAAGTACCGCATTCAGGGACGGGTGTTGAAATACGCGAGACATACATACGCACACACAAACAGGCATGTCAGGTCTGTTCAGTCCGCAAGAGGTGTGGCGTGGTGTGGTGATCACCACCACACCGGCGGTGGTCACAGGTCACCCAGCTTTCCTGCCTGTCCCCCAAGAGCACTGCCGCAGCAACGAGAACGCAGGAAGAGGAGGCCATGAGTGCACGACAGCGGCGAGTAAAATAACCAAGTATTGGTTGTGCAAGTGTCCCTAGCCGAATGAAATCGGGCGCGATAGTCCCCCCCCCGAACCCTTGAAGGGAAGCCGCTCTCTCTCTCTCTCTCTCTCTCTCTCGATATAGGTCGAGCACCCACACCCACCCGCCAGCGACTTGGAAAGGGACTCCACGTTCATGTTGGGCAGCAGATTGAAGATCTCCTGCGCCACGGAACCACCAAATCACAACAGTCAGTCAGTCAAAGCCGGCAAAGAGGCTACCAGAGGAAAGAACAAGACAGGGCTGGAAGCCAGAGCGCCCTCCTCCTCCATCATTGTGCTCGCCAGTGTCATTCATGACTGTATACCTTTGATATACCATGCGTGCACACATATAGCTGCTCCTAGGCCGTGGGAAAGAACGGCGCCGCCTCCCTCTCCAACAACCTACCGCAAAGCTACTCAAGCCCTCCGGGGATCCAAGCCTAGTCATCTGTCCGATATTGGCCACAACAGCCACTACCTGCAACAGCCACCCATCCCGCCCTCACAGATGCGAGAGCCCCAGTGGGCACCCCTTCCCCCCCCCCCAGGTAGATATGAAGCACTTCACATTCCGCATTCCGACCCAGAAACGCCGCAGCCCCCAACACTCCGCAAGACCGGTGGCAACCCACCTGCACCAGGTTGATGATGTCGTGGTTGACGGGCAGCTTGCCGTCGATCACCAGGCCCAAGTACTCGGAGATCTCCGCCAGACGCGACTGCACAGTTTAGTTTTGTAAAAGGGATTAGCTCATTTCGTCGCCACGCTTGGCTAAAATATTGGGCATCAGGAAGCCAGCCCGGCACAACTGGCTCCCTGCAACTAGTTCAATCACGCACCCTTCAGTGCCATCCGTTCCAGCCTGATCTCTATCTCCCAGCTCTCACTCCCTCCGCGGTGCCTCCGCAACTCAAGCCAAGGCGTGAGCCGCATGGCCCCTACTCTCACCCCCCACCCCCCACGTGGCCACACCAGCCACCTAAGCTCCCCTCCCTTCACCTGGAGGCCCTTGAGCGCCAGCAGCTTGGACGACACATCTCCCGCCAAGCTAGACAACGTGGCGTCCTTGACGTCCCGCAACAGGTGCTCCACACCTGCACCCGACCAGGCAGTCAGCGGCATGGGCGCAGGCAAGTAGGTGGAGGGGCAGGGCGGGCAAATCCAACCCTCCAGCTACATTTCCCTGAATATGCGCTGGTCTACCTACACACCCATACGCGTACATCCACACCCACACCCACCCACACATAGAGCACCGGGAAGGGGGAAATTTTTTCAGCCACCACATTGTAACCCCCATCTCTTTGCCTCTAAAGACGCAATTTTCAACGAAGAAGCAGCAAAGAGAAAGGAGACGCAGCTGTGCAGTATGCCTTCTCTTGCTCCGTGCACACCAGAAAGAGATACGCCGTGTCGCGGGGAAATACCCGAGAGATACGATCGGGAACCCTCGGGAGGTGCAGGAATACGGCTGCTGGCGGCCTCTTTCTCTATGTGCCGCCTCCTCAAGTGCCATGCTGCCATGCTGACGCGGCCTCTTCCCAAGCACCACTTCTAAAGCACCACTTCACCATGCCGTGTGGTTGCATGCGGAACGTGCTGGGGGTGCTTCGCTCCGGCCCAGCAGGACGGAGTCCTGGACTGCATCCGGCGGCCAACTCTGCATCGCGAAACAAGGTACCCTCACAGCCCCGAAACCAAGACCCCAACGCACCAATCTCCTCCGCCTCCGTCTGACCCACTTGTGTGGGCAAGCTGTTGAACACCTGTGCGGCAAAGGCACAGGCCGTCGCAGCGGCACAGGGCAACCACGTATGTAAGCACGGAGGGTGCAAACTGCTAAGGGGTCGAAAGGATGTGCGTGTGTGAATGGAACAGCATGCAGCTGCAACCGTGCACAGGTAATACGACGCCGGGAACACAAAGTACCCTCCCCCACAAGGCGAGCTTGCAAGGGCAATAGGGTGTGGGGTGGAGGGGGAAAGACGAACCACAAACGAGTGAAGCTGCTGCCAGGGCAAGAGTGTACCAGACGTAGAACTGACTGACTGACGTAGAACTGAACTGGGGGGGGGAAAGGCAACAGGCAACATTCAAGTGTTTTTGGGGGCCCCCACGGCCGTGGGCAGGAAAACACGGAAAACACAATTGCGGTGTCGAACATGTAAAGAGGACGCCAGCAGCCCAACGCAATACAACGAGACAAACCCTCCAGCCCTTCCGCAGTGCGTACATCCCCAACAATTCCACATCCCACCCGCCGGGGTGTTTGCGAAAATCAACCTTTCCATTTCTTAAATCTTTTCCGGCAGTTCCGCCGTAAGCCGATTTTAACTAACCAACATTTCGAGATACAACGGCTTGCTTGTGGGTCGCCTTGTGGGTCGCGTAATCTGGCGCCTGCCCAGGCCGTTGCCAAAAGATCCTCTTCCCAATGCAACTCCCCCCCTGCGCTAAAGACCGCAAGAATAGCTCAACCAGCTAACGGCCATCACGGCCATCACTCGGCGGCGCAACCCGAGTCCAAAGGCCTAACCACAGAAATTGTCCTTGCCCACTGCACCCCCCCACTGCACCACCACCTTCAGACACATGCGTAATATGGCCAGCAGATACCCCTCCGGCTCAGGCCCAGCCCACTGCCAGCAGCAGCTACCAGTGTCTGCGCCCGTTGCCGGGTTGCCTTGCCCGCGCCCACCACTAAGCTTCATTACCGGCGGGGTTCCCAGCAGATCTGTATCGCAGGTTTTTGTCCCCCATGGCCCCGTGAAGTCGCCTGATCAGCCGCTAGGGACCCCCTGGAGCCCATCCAGCCCAGCCATAGCTTCTCCCTCAACCCCTCAACCCCCAAAATCCAAATCTAGATCACCTTCTTGGCCTTCTCGGTTCCGTCAGTCCGGACCTCATCGACGGAGTGATAGGCAGTGAAGGGCAGGCCAACCTCCTTGGGCTGTATGGGGGTAAGGGAAAAGACAAGCAGACCTAGACGTTAGGGTGAGCGGTGAGGTGCAAGGAGGGTATATTTTCAGCATGTTCAAAATGTGTGCGCATGGAAGCCTTGGGGCGCGTGCAGCTTCTTTCGCTGCAACGGTGTGGGGGAGGGGAAATTGTATGGCAAAACGCGAGCACCGATGGCTGATGTCCGGGAAGCGGGTGGTTGGAAAGGAATGCAGCACGGGACGCAGGGCGGCCCCAGCATGCTGTAGCTGGGGTTATGAACCAGGTAAGGGTTTCTGCAGGAGAGCCGCAAGCATGCGGAGTGAGGAAAGTATCCATGCGTCGCAATCGCTGGTGCAACCCTTGAACCCACCGCCGCACCGTGGCGTGGCCTGCCCCTCACCTGGACCTCGCAAATGACCAGCACGGGGTGGTCGCAGAATTGTCGTATGAGCTCGTTAATATCCAGGTCCGCCTCCCGCAGCTTAGGCCCGGTGCTGTACCAGCCCACAATCTTTTCGCGGGCTGCGGCACGTCGAGCGGCCACCTCAGGCACAGCTGGTGTAAACCATGTCTATATGGGCATTAAGGCCGCTGCACGTACCGTTAACCTTCTTGAACATTTTGTACATTTGTTCTAGGTAGGAGTGGTCCAGGAACCAAATGCTGGGGTCATGGTCATCCTCCTCGAAAGGCAGCGCAAAGCTATTTGTAACATCGACTGTCCCCTTGTAAAGCTCTCCAAGGAGGACGCCTACGACACGCTTCTTGGTATCCTTTGCCACCCGGCTATAGTGATCCACAACCGAAAGCAATACTAGGGGGTGAAGAACAACTTTCTCCGGCCCAGCCGGCATCGTGCCAGCGATAGTTTTAGTATTCAAGGCAGATCAACAAGTTTCCGGCCGCCCTGAACTCCAAACTTAGTGAAAAGTGTAGATCTCGCGGGCTTCACAAGTTGCTTTCTGATAATCGTTGTTCTCAGTTGTAATTTTAAATATAACAACGCAAAGTCCAGGAGTAGAGGACTAACAGGCAATGGAGGAGAGTCCCTGAATACTTGTGCTTAGGAGGGCATGACGCGATACTCATAAGCTGCCATGCAGGAAACGCGAATTTAGCGCCGCTGGGTTCTAACTCTATAACCAATATTTTGTATAACCGAAATGTATAATGAGCTCAAAAGTACCTATGCACATACCGTCCCAACGGGTCGCTGCATCGACCGGGGCAGTCCGCTGACGGTCACACACTCCGCTTTGATCCCGCAAATGCTGCAAGGCTTCTACACTGAAGTGGAAACGCCAAGCCTTGGCAACCTTTCAAAATTCATAGTAATTTGATGAAAGGCGACGCAAAGAGGGAGACTGGAAAGCTAAGTCCTGGACACTCGGTTCACCCTCGTGGCAGTTACAAGGCGTATGTCGTACGGCTCAGCCCCCGGCTATCCTCACGTTCCTTCCTCAGTACCGCACGTAACCCCCTGCCCCACATTTTTTGACCTGCGTGAAAGGAGGGCCGAGCGGATGGTGGAAGGGCGGCAAAGACAGTCAACGCAATCTTGTGGTCCGGCCACTCAAATGTTTTGTTCAATGATCCTTTGGAGCCAATTTGCTCTCGCCGTAACGCACCTCATACTCTTTCAGCAGCTGCCTACTCGCCAGCACTTGTGGCTTTCTGGTTTTCATTATCATTATCCACAATCTGGTTATGGGGGGCTTCCGGGGTTCTTGCTGGGTGTGCTGGCGGCATCATCTTTTCAGCGTTTTGCCTCCACATGTCTTCACTTCTTTCTGCAGGTAGTGCAGGGCACGGAACGGCTGGCGAATTCAGTAAGCGTTCCGCTCATGGCGCACTGCTTGTGGGCAAGGAGTGCCGTGCTCTGAGGCGAAGACCGAGACGACGCTGTCCTCGCTGTGCTGGCATAGCATAGGGTGCAAGAGGTTAGCAAGTTGCGCTGTTGAGTTTCGGTTGCACACTATTGCGCATCACCAAAGTCACGACTGTCATGATTGTCACACTAGTCAACTGAGATACCCGGCTGCGCTGGAAGGCTTCCTGAGGTCGCGCACTCTAGTTACTGTTTTCTCTCGCAGATGGGGTTTATAAAAACCCATATTTATTCGCTTTACTTATATGTTCCTTTCTTCTTTTATGTTACGCTCGGACTGAGCCTACTGGGTCGTCTTGGCCTTAGGAGCTAGTAACATAGCATAACATGACACGACCTATCCGCACTCAGCGCATATGGTTCGTTACATAAATCCCAATGGATTACGATGTCGATGCTTACACCTGGAATTGCTGTTGTATTTCATAGGTGGCGGACGGACCAAAAAGAACCTTCCGTACATTCCCTGGGACCGAAACACGCAGCTTACCTGCAACAATTTAGATTTGTCTTCAGAGCTTGCAATAATGAACCCCTACTCATTGTAGCCTACTGCATCGTTTGCAGTCTGACTATGTCAGAATACCTGCTCCGCCAAATGCATAGTTTTATAACTTAACCGTGTAATTTAGGCCCTCTGCTGAAGGGCCTATGTGCCCTCCAAATGAGGGCTTTATATAGGTTTATACAAACAGAGACCACAGCCTTGGAGAGGCCAATTTGACACCGACAGCTGAAGAGGAGCAAAGGAAGAGAAATGGATCGCCAAAGCAGCTTTGGTAGCCAAGGAAGCGGGAAATCCAGCGCCACAAAGTATGCAGGCCGTCGCCGGAAGTCCATTGGTAGCCTTCCTAGATAGATAAGGCTGGTCTTGTGCTGTTCACAGGCTTGTAAGAGATGCCCAAAAGCATGGCGAATCAGTTGAAAACCAGAATGCCAATAATGGCTTCACAACGGCGCTATTCGGGGTGAGACCAACTGGCTTGGCGCGTCTGCCCAAATCCCCAGAGTTGCTTACAAGTATAGAAAGGGGTTTCCTTGTTCTTAATGTATTTCAAGCCATCGAAACGGGCTTTGAGTTACTGTCCACATGTCCTGCCATGTCTATCTACTCAGGTGCTCTTCACGCTCGCCAAAGAAAAATACAGTGATAGCTGGAAGGTTGCTGTCTTGACGGTGATTGTGGACTTCTTACTGATTATGGCGATTATGTTCAACCTGGAATACCCGTGGGCCGTTGACCCCCACAACGGGTACGCTCCGCCTTCGCTTCCGCGCCAGCAGTTTCTCCTATGCCGCCGCTCACAGGCCACGCATGCGCACCTGCTACGCAGGATATTCAAGTTTTTCTACATGATTGAAATACACAAACCCCTGTCGACAGCTGGTTACAAGTTCTATGTGATCGTTTTCTACCTGCTGTCCGCCATGTTGTATGTTTCCGTTGCCATCTGCGTCTGGGTGGCCTGGTGCTTTAAAAACGACTCCTTCCCCTACTTATGGCCCATCAAGTTCGTGCGCGTGGTGGCCAGCTTGTTCTTCGGCATGCTGTACATCGCCGCGCTCAACATTTTCCTCGTCATCATCGAATGCGCGCCGGAGCACGGCGTCTGGATGCAGCACATCTGGCACAAGCGTGAGTCTTGGCTGGCCCCGGGTCGCCCGAATCGAATTTGGGTACAAACGCCAAACGAAGCCGGCACGAAAATCTGACCCGTTTCAGCTGCTACCCTGATAAAGTTACAAGCTACAGGTTCCTTCCGCACAAAATGCGCGGGGGGCGTCCGTAAACCCGGGGGGAGTCCCATTAGAGGCTGGCGGGCACTGTTCGTGCACCAGGCCCACGCTGCGCCGCGCCGCGGAGGGGGGTCCCCGCTATCGGGGAGGTCCCTCGCTCTCAAAAAGGGCCATCCGGACGCAGGCAGCTAGAGGACCAAGCTGAGCCATCCTTACGCCCGGACCTGGTCCCAAGCCCGACGCAGACTGTGGGCTTGGGACCAGGTCCTCTCTCCGGTTACCCCCCCCCCCCCACCACCACCACACACAGCGGGGACCGGATCCCGGGGAGTCCGCACGGATCGTTGGTTGGGTACGGCTGCATTTAACAACCTCCTTACCGGAATCAGGCCGCCAGGACCTGGCGGCGCATGGCAGCGGGGGTGCGGGTGGGTGGGCGGGTGGGTCCCCTTCCAACCCGTCGGGCGTGGCGACTTGGGGCTCGCCGCTCCTGCCGTTTCCGTGCCCACGACGGCGCATTCAGCTTCGCGGCAGCAGCACCACCAGCGCAAGCACCACCAGCAGCACCAGAAGCCATAGCAGTTAGCGGCCGGGGGAGCTTTTGGGGGCGGAGCCTTGGGGGCGGAACACATGATTAGAGATAATACTGGGCGGCCCTTGTGCTCTCAACGCGGGAGGGAAGGGTGGAAGTGTCAACTATGCGGTGCGGGTTGGGAAATCGTGAAGTCTGGGTTGCGGCCGGGGGCTTCACAAATCGCGACATCGGCAGGGCCCCGTCCCTGCCCGGACTTACCCGCCACCCAAACGCTAAAAGCCGAGCCTCAATCTAACGCTGTCCCCACCTTTTGACCGCACCTCTGTCTCGATGCAGAATGCCTGGCAATGCCGCATTTGATACATTCCATCTTCTCCGTCCTCAGCTGCCTCATTTTTGCAGTGGCGGCGCTGCTGCTGGTGAGTCGCCTCGGCATCGGCCTTGGCAGTGATGGGGGTTCGAGGGGATTGTAGCCGGGTTAGTGGGGGCGGGTTAGTGGGGGCGTGATAATGGGGCCGGGGGTGGACGGGCCCGGGGTTCGGCCGGCGCGGCGGCGACCCCCCGCACATTCATATCGGCTGCATGCTGGCAAGACAGGCAGCTGAAACACACCGGCAAGGAACACCTCGGGGCATGGCGGGGCTGCTCCTGCAGCGTAATGTAATAGGATCAGCAACAGCAGCGCCAGCAGCAGCACCAGCAGCACCAGCTGCTATCGAGGCACCGGCAATAGCAGCAGCAGCTGGAAAGAAGGTCGCGAACCCCGCGTCGCTGACCCCGTCGGTAGGCGGGGCAGGCGGTGAGGACCACTCCCTTCATAGCTCTCTGCGGGGCAACTGGCGACATCCAAACTGCACCAACTGCACTAACTGTTAACTTGCCGGGTCCGCCACGGCCATGGGGCTTCGTGAGCACTGCATGCTTTCCATATGGGCACCAATGTGTGTGGGGGGGAGGGGGTCGAGGACTGGGCTGAATGGTCCGAGGCGTCGGCGGCGGCGGCGACGGTGGCGACAACGAACGGGGGGGTTTGGGGAGCTTTGAGCTCGGGGGAGGATATCGGCCACGTGGCCCAGGGGGAATCCTAAGGGTGAAAGATCCTGGTACTGGTTTCGGAAGGGGTCATCAGTCCCTGGCGCCCTGGTCAGTATGACGGGGTTTCGGGAGATGCGGGTTTGGACTCTGGTTTCGATTCGGATTTCCCCGCCCCTGCTTTCTCAATCCGGATTTTTTTCACCCAACACTTTCTCTCTTTCTCTCTCTCCCTCTCTCCCCCCCCCACACACAACTCCCCCTAGGCTCATCCCCGCGCCTCTCGCCCAGTAGCGCCCTATCACAGTTCCAAGTTAAACGATCCCAATAAACGTTTACGAGCCGGCACGCACCCTCACCCACCCACCCACACCCCGCGAGCTCTCTCCCGAACCCCAAAACACACGCACACACATACACACATACACACACACAAACGAGCTTGTACTCGCGTCCCTGCAGGTAATTGCGGATCACGAGTTGCAGCCCATGTCTCGCAGTTTGTTGGCGGCCCCCCACAGCATGACGGAGCTGAAGGCCCAGTTGGCCAAGACGGTCATCACGGTGGTGGATGTGCTGCTGTGGGATTACCCGCGCGTGCAGGGAGTTGTGTTTGCCCTCTGTACGGGAGCCACGTTCTACTTCCACTTGAAGCAGGTGGGTGCGAGGGGGGGCAACCCCGGGAATAGGTGTCGCGTGTCGGAAACAGGTTTCTTATTTCCCGATGAAAGAGATGTTTTGATCAGTGTGTCCAAGATCGGTATATTATTATTACTATTATTACTGTTATTACTATTATTATTATCATTATTATTATCATTATTATTATCATTATTATTATTATTATTATTATTATTATTATTATTTCTTGTTAATTCTTGGCTGAAATTCTTGTTAGATAAAATAAACAAGAAGGAAGAAGGGATTTGGGGTTGGGAGGGGCCAGGGAGTGGTGCGTTGGCTGGTATGATGAACTGAGTGAAGCGCGGTGTGTGTCTTTTGCGGCTATGCAAGCAGGGGGACCCTTGCGCTCTCCCATGGTCCCATGGGTCAGCCACTCATCACCCGGCCCTTCCGCGCCTCCCGCCCCTTCCTGTTTTACCCTTCCCAACTCCTTCAGCCACCTCTTTCTCCACTAACCCAACCCGCCCTAAACCCATTCCATCCTCGCGTACACTTCCTTACCGTACACTTTGTTTGCCGTATGTGTAGCTTCCGTACTACACCTCCTGGATGAACAGCTTCCGGCTGTGTTTCTTTGCGGCGCATGCCTGGGTGGGGTTGCACCTGGGTGTGTTGGTGTTCCTTGTCAAGTCCCACAAGGCCAAGAAAGGCAGTCTAGGCTTCATTCTGTGGCAAACCGAGAACCTCGAAACGGCTCAGAGCATTACAAACGTGAGTGCCAGACGCTTGGATCCGGGTTTTAAATGAACATAAAAATCTAGGCGTCAGGATTGAAAGATCTAGGCTGCATGAACCAGGATTTAGGATCCAGTTTCAAGGATCCAGGCGCAATGGTTGCGGATGTAGGACGGTTTTTTTTGAAGAGGAGCCGGGGTGCTTTTTCCGCCACGACGTTTGCAGACACGGCTTTGTGCCTTTACCTGTCCCAATGCCGCGCAGTCGATGCTGTACGGCCTGCCTGTCGTATTCTTCGGAGCTGGCCTCCTGGGTGCCATCCGGCTGTATTACTTTTTCCGGGTCGCTCTCAAATTCCAGGTGCGCATATTAGGTCGTGAGAGGAAACCGGGGAAGTAAAAATCCCTTGTTCAGTCTGCGCAGTTGGCGTTAACCAACCTTAACTAACCCACCAACCAGCAAACCGCTTCCAGCCACTGCCGGATGATTATGTACGTGTGTACGTATGTACGTGCGTTGCGTGCAGTGTTGCATGCTTCTGCCTGCGCCGTCATTAGCCTGGCCCCTACATCCCCTACATCCCCTACTGCATTTCTTCGCGTTCTTCATGCAGCATTTCTCCTAAAAGGAGTAGATTCCCTTCATAATACGATTAATTGGGGGTTTCTCTGTGGCCTGCTACCTGGCTGCGAAAAAAAATGGATTTACTTCCGGCCGCACAAATCCATTCTTTGGGCCAGAGTTGGCCGGAAAGTCGTCTCCGTCCTGCAAAGAAAGCCTCAGGGGCCTCAGATATGTGTGCGTGCGTGTATGTGTGTGTGTGTGGAGGGGGGGGAATGGATTGGTCAGTAGTCCTTGGAAGGGTCCCAGCTACCGGAGGTCAACCAGACAGAGGTCGACTTGGAGCATTTCCCAACAACACCCAACACGGCGGAGGCGGAGGCGGAGCGCCCTCCCCCGAAAAGGCTCCTTATAGCTTATCGCAGGGAACCTCACAATGCCGCATGGATGCCCCTGTTCTTTTGTCAATTTAACACTTTGAATATATCTGGTGGGGTGGAGGGCCACCCCACCAGCGCCTCAAGGTTATAGGATAGTTCGCTATTCCTTGACTGGAATTAAATTTGAGCCCCCGTAATATGAAAAAGGAAAACGTTTTTCATGTACCACCCTTTTTCATGTACCACCCCTGCAGATCCTGCAGCAGCAGCCCAACCTGTATTCGAAGCGCGTGCACCGCTTCTCCGATGACAAGGAGGTGGAGATCTGCTCCCGCATCGCCCGCGTGTGGGACGAGGACGGGAATCTGGACCAGCAGTGCCTGGACCTTGCGGAGACGATTCTGAGAGCAGGCATACAGCAATTTCCCAAGTAAGCTGTAAGCCGCTACCCCCTCATTCGGGCTCTCATTCCCCCCTTCACCATCTCCCCCACGTAGACTTGTCCTCCACTTGCCCTTGTCCTAAGAAACCGAGACGCGAGGAGGAATGGAATGAAAATGAGGGCGGGAGTGATGTCAGACGAACAAGTGATATATAACTTAAAACTTGTTCGTCTGGCATCACTTAGAGGGTTTTTAGGGTTTTAGACTTGGAGACATGCACTCACGGGGGAACTATCGTGCCGCCCGTCCCGGGGCACACCCCGGGGCCACACACCGGCGGCCGAGCCCGATACACCCGTTCTATACACCGGTGTGATGGGGGCTGTGTATCAGGGCTGTGTCGTTCGTGCTACTTACCTACACAATCATCCTCGTTACCTGCTTACTATGTTGCAGGTCGCCGTACCTTCACATCGTCTACGCCAACTTGCTGATTGAATGCCGCCAACAGCTGCAGGTATGTGTATGTGTGTGTGTGGCTTACTATTAGACAGGACCCCAAAGCGTGTCCTCGCTCTCTGTCGCGAGGTCTTATAACGAGGATGGAGGATATGGAGGGATGTGTGGAGAGCACGTCTAATAACCTAGCGGGCGGGGGAACGGATATAAAAACCACCTCTCGGCTTGGAAAGAGCGGCGGTTTGTATGTAATGGCCAGCTTTTTACCTACCAGCTCAAGGTTAGAAGATCAGGCGTTCGGCCTGTTTGTGTGTGGCGGTGATCATAAGACCCGTGTTGCATGGGCGGGTGTCGGAGGCGCGCCAGACACTGCATGCAAAAGACCTTCCTTCCCTTCCTTCCTTAGTCCTGGGACTTTGGGACTTACTTACTTTGGGACATTGACGGGTTCCAAGGCTTTTGGAGAGGGTTTCCGTATGTGTGTGTATGTGTGTGTATGTGTGTGTGTATGTGTGTGTGTATGTGTGTGTATGTGTGTGTGCGTGTATGTGTGTATGTATGTGTGTATGTGTGTGTGCGTGTATGTGTGTATGTGTGTATGTGTGTGTGCGTGTATGCGTGTATGTGTGTGTGCGCTTCCGCCACCGATAAGGGGGGCATAGTTATACTCCAATTTCTATTTCAAATTTAGTTATATCTTTGCTTTGAATTTATCTCTAGTTCCAGGAGAAGCAGTCAATCCAACAGGGGACCAAGACGATGATTGTGCACGTGTATTTGTATGGTGAACAAGTCCTATCTTGAATGCCTTGTCAGGACCTCGTCTTGGGGGTTCATTTCTCCGCCCCCCCCCCCCCGTGTCGATAACCCTTCGCCCCTAGACCTTTCTCCTCCCCCCTGGACTATAGCGCACTTTCTGTTCCTAAGATCAGGCATGGTTCTTCGGGGGCGCCTCCACAGCCAGCCACCTGTCCTCCGCCATCTTTGACTTTTCAACGGTCTTCACGTCTTTTTGCCTTCTTGGATGCGACTCCGAAACTCCCGGGACCCTCCCTTCTCTCGCCACCCCCCCTTGTTCCGCAGAGCGGCTGGTCGCAGCTGGAGGAGGCTCGTCGCATGCCTCTGAACCTGTCGTACCGCTTCTCCATTTTCACTCGGGAGCAAGAGCATAAGCAGAAGGCGGCGGTCAGCAGCAGCGGCGAGAGCGCCGCGGATCTGGTGTCGTACGTCGAGTTCCAACGGAATTACCGGTGAGTAGTTCCGTTGGTGAGGGTGAGGGCGGGGGGAGAAGTACCACATGTTTTTCCCACGTGCGCGCGCGCGTGTGTATGTGTGTGTGTGTGTGCGTGTGTGTGTGTGTGTGTGTGTGTGCGCACCCGCTTGGAAGGTACGCGGAAAGCCACCTAGGGACTGATGGTTGAGTTCATCTCGACGACTCACGCGCGCAACCCACCCACCCACGATAGCTATGCAGCCCCCCCCCGGCTGTGTATCGCGTCAGGGGTTTTCCAGTCGGGGGTTTTCCATCAACGCTTATCTTCGGGTTTAGTTCACCCGTGGCAGAGGCAAAAGGACCCATGCAACCTCTTGAGGCACCAGGACGGGTAAAGATATAGGCGTATCGGGCTCGCTGGTGGAACATGCACACACGCGTTGGACCCGTAACCACCGTCCTTTCCGGTTTTTATCTACACACGTCTTCCCCGCTTTGTACTGCCGTACAGCTTGATTCAGTCGTACCATAAGGCCGCACTCCTGTCAATGCGGGAGTTCTGGCGCCTGCTGTTGTACGACGCCGTCAATATGAACTCGCTGACGTCAGCTTTCCGCAAGATCGAGCAGATGGAGCGTTTGGCGGATAAGACGTACAAAATGGTTTTGGAGCGCTATCCCAAGGTCAGGAGGGAACCTTTCTGTACGGATTGTGGTTTTCTGCCGTACAGTCTTATTAGCTTTCGGTCTTGTCCGCATTCGTTGGTCTTCCGCATGGAAATGTGAATGGGCGGGAAGGTGGATGTGCCAAGACGCTGGCTTTTAACTTTGGTCTAGGCACGGAGATCTGCCAACGTTCGCGGTTCGGGTTCTGGATTCGCCGTACTTCCCTCTCCTTAGCTGTCGGTGCCTCTTCTTTCCTCTTGTACCTTCCCCGGGGGCTTCTGGCAGCTTGAGTTGGTCTATGCATATCCGAAACTACGTTGTCGTTTTCAATGCGATATAATAAAATGAAATATATATAAATAAAATTTACGGCAGACTATTAATGTGATATAACTATTATTTAATGAAGTGTAATTTTAATCATAATAAAATGTCGTTTAGCGGTATAAATTGATTTTCACATGACCAAGGGCGAAGCTTTTTGTAGAACTATGAATGGAATAATTTTTATTATTTGTTTTTAATATTTTTATTGTGGAAATATTATTTTGGAATTAATATGTCAAGTGGGAGAAGGCCTTTGGGTACTGCAACATGAAGAAGTGAAGTGTCAGTGTCCCCGGCCCCGTTCTGCGGACTGCCGCCCATTCCTCCAACACCTCCAACACGCCCCAGGCCGTCAAGCTACTACGCAGCTACGCGCTTTTCTTGGAGACGATTAAGAATGACCCGTGGACCGCGGCGCAGTTTTACACGTGAGCGGGATTGCCCATGATGATGATGATGATGATGATGATCTCCCCTATGTAATAACGCATACGTGGCCATTACATGATGCATGCAGCCGGGGCATTGCGTTGCGTCAAAGAATGTCCCCCGTGTACCCGTTTCCCGTCCGCCATTGAGCCTAATGTGGATATGGATGCTGCTGCTGTGCAGCCGTCGCTACTACTACTGATCATGATGATCTGCATGCCATATCTACTACCGTTGTTTCTGCTGCTGCTGCTGCTGCTGCTGCTGCTGCTGCTGCTTGCTGCTACTCATGATGCTGCCCCTCCTGCTGCTCCCCCTCCTCCTCCCCCACCCCACCCCACACACATGCGTGTGTCTCAGAGAGGCGGAGAAACAGGAGGAGGCCTTGGAGAACGCGGAGCACGACCTGGCGGGCGAGGAGGGCCTCACCATGCGCAACTCCGCCATCGTCACCATCAACGCCATGGTGGGTCGGTGGGTCGGGGCTGGGTCAGGAGTAATAGAGACTATTAAGAGCGAAATCCAATTACGCCGGATTAAGCCGGGTTGAGTAAGGAGATGACTTGGTAATTATCCGCCGGACAAAGCAAATCAAACCGTCATGTTGACCCAGATGGGTGACACCACCAGGAACGATTCCTAGGGCTCTGGCGACCCGGGGTTGGATGCTGTGGTCTCGGGCTGTGTGTGTGTGGGGTGGGAGGGAGAGAAAGAGCCTGCGCAGCGGTCCTCCTCTCGCACGCTGTCGGGGAAGGCGTTGTCCGATTGTTAAAGAACAAGCTCACCACCAGGGCACCGACCACGCGGATTCGAACGCGAGACTTTGGGCGCGGATTCGAATGCGGATTCGAACGCGAGGAACGCCCAACCCGCGAAATGAGGTTTGCCAATCCAAGGAGGTTCGCCGACGCGAATTTCCCGTGCATCCGCGTGTGCTCCCCCACAGGGCATTATCCAGATGGCCAACAAGCACGCCAACAAGATGCTGGGCTACAGCAAGGGCGAGCTGGAGGGCAAGAACGTGTCCTGCCTCATGCCACAGCCCTTCTCCGCCCGCCACAACACCTACCTCCGTAACTACGTCACCACGGGTGTGTGCGGCTTGTTGGCTTTGCGCATTCTAGCACACACATACACACGCACATCAACCCGCAAAAGGCGCATTGCGCAGATACTGCTGCGCTGTTTGTTTGTTTGTTTGCGTTGTCTGGTTGTTTGCTTCGCATGCACACACACAACCGGCAGCTCGCCGCGTGCACTCCAATCGCTCAACTCCCTCTCTATGCTGTTCATCTTTTGTCCCTGGCCACCTCTGCGCTGTTCGCTGCTGCTATTGTTGCGGATGTTGTTGTTATCATTGTTATTGTCACTGCTAATCCTGCCACTGGTGCTGGTGCTGTCGCATTCTGCTGATCCTATCTGATGGATAATGATGATGATGATGATGATGATGATGATGCTCCTCCAGGGAAGGCCAAGATCTTGGACGAGCTACGCGAGGTGGTGGCACTTCACCGAGACCGGTACGTGTTCCCCATCAAGATTCTGGTGTCCAAGTCACAAGGCACCGGCGCAGACGCAATCTTCATGGGCCTTCTCAAGGTTTGTATGTGTCTGTGTATGTACGTGTGTGTGTATTACACCTCGAGTGATTCCGTTTTACATATAAAGGGGTGGAAGGAAAGCTCGTACAGGGGCACCGGTCACTACTTAGCTCTTTGAGGCACCGGTGGGGCGCCAAAGAGCGAAGTAACAACTGTGCGCGTGTGTGTCTGATACGCATATGTATTTTAGTGTGCCAAATTAGGAAATCTGAGCATGTAGACGGAAGTGGCGTGCACATGTAGAAATGGGCGTATGTGTGTGTATGTAAAGGTTACAAGTATCTGACCGGGCCAGGCACTGGCTGTGTGTGTGTGTGTGTGTTTCATTGCCCGGAGATATGGCATGTGTAGATGCGACGAGTGCTTGGCTCAGGCTCATCCGACCCCTCTCGTCCCCCCCTCCTCCACACTGCCATCGCCACCTTCACCTCCCCTTCCTCGCCCTGCTTCCAACCCCCTTTTTCCAACTGTCAACTGTCAACCCCCAGGAGGTGGAGGCCGATCCCAGCCAGATCAAGGCCTGGCTCATGCCCAACGGCGTGACGCTCTGTGCCGACTTGTCCTTCACAGACTATGCGGGTTGGGCCCCAAACGATCTCATTGGAAAGCCATTCAACTCCATCGCGGTCGATCCGGTCGCAGTTGACAGGTGTGGGGGGGCAATGCGCCTTTTTACGATCCTACGGGATGGCCTGTCGTGGGTTTTGGGAAACATGTGTTATATGTGTTCGAATCCCCCTGCCCGCGATTTCTTTTCCAACCTCCAGCTGTTGACATCTGCGCGCTGAGCCCGTCTGGAACCTTTTCCCCTTTTCTGTTCCGCTCTTTCTCCCCCCCCCCGTCTCTCTTTCTCTGCCTTTCCCGTGCAGGCTGCTGGAAAAAGCCATGAAGGCCACTGAGGAGGAGCTGGCGGAGGGTTTATTAAACGTGAGAGTATTTGACCAAAAGGGTTGCGTGTTACGGAAATGTGTGTTTTCCTTAGGTTTTTTAAGGTTTGGATAGCCTGGATGTTAGCGGTATTTTCCTTTCCTCCGTGGCTTTTAGGCGTTTTGGTATATTGCCCTTGGGCCTTCGGCTCGTATGGGTAGTTCTTCAGGTATGGGGTCACGCACCCCCAACCATGTATAACACACGCACACACAGCTTGGATGTGGAGGGGCTCCGGCCTCGTTTGAAGAGCAGCGCCCAGTCCCGGCATATGCCGGCCGGCGTTTCGTTGGGCTAAACCGTTGGGCGGTGCGAGTAGTTGTTGCTGTCGTGGATATTGCCACGTAAGGATGAAACATAGATATATGTTTCAATATCACCATTGATGTCGTCGTCATTGTTGTTGTTTGTTTCAAAATTCAAAATTCAAATTTCAAAATTTAAATCCTCTCCCGGCAGACCGATATCATGCTCACGCACAAGTTCGCTGAGGACGTGCCGGTCACGGTTCGCGTGGAGCTCGGTGGTAAGCGGCCGGGCAGTCCGGGAGCCTGTGTGCGCGCGCGTGCGGTGGCGGTAGCGATGTGTTTTTATACCCCGGGCATGTTCTATTCTGCAGCCTTCGCCCGCCGGGGGCCTGCCCCAACCAACCCTTCTCTTCTCCCCCTCCCCATTCCCTAACAAACCCCTCAAACCCCAAACCCCCATTCCCCTGCCTCTGCTCCCCACCCACTTACATCGGCTCCTTCAGCTTAGGACGTGTCCCTGGCGTGTCTTCGAGGGTTTAATACTCCTCCGCCTGCGGCCCCTCCACCCTCTCTGATCATTATCATCCTGTATAGGTAGCGCCCCCGGTTACCCGGCGCCGCTGCTCCTGCTCATGCAGCTTAGGAAAGGTTGCCCAGACTTCACCACGCAACTTCTGCCCCTCCCGCCCTTATTATCATGAACGGATACCTGCCCCTCCTGTCCCGCGCCTACCCTAGTCATGTGCGAGCAGCACAGGCAGTTGTGTATTGTTTGCAAAAGTATATTTTTAAACATCCTCCTCCCCCCCCTCGTCTCCCTCCCCCCTCCTCTCCCTCCCCCTCCTCCCCTTCCTCCTGCTGTCCCTCAGGCACTTCCGACCAGCGGCTACTGGTCCTCAACATGACTCGTGTGGGCGAGGTGACCCCCACTATGGTTCTCGACCACCACGGCCGAGTGCTCTTCGCCAACCAGGCGCTGTGCTCGCTGCTGGGTACCCGGCCCAAGGACATGCGCGGTCGCGACCTGGGCACTCTCATGCCGCAGCCCTTTGGTTACCTACACCACCGCTGGATAAAGGACGCGGAGGTGTCGCTGTCGTCAAAGCCGCCGCCGTCCAGCTGCCGTGCGGGTGCCGTACACAGCTTGGTGTCGTCCAATGGCGTACATGTGCCCGTACGCATGGTCATCACATCCAGAGAGTTGCCTGGCGGCTTCCATGTGTGAGTTGGGGCTGGTTGGGGTGTGCGTGTCTTGTAAGACGGGCGGCTGTATGTGTTGCATTGTTGGGTTTTTGGGACTTGAAACTAAACAGTGTGTGGCTTGGTGTGAAATTATTGTGTTGGTTATTGTGTTGGTTATTGTGTTGGTTATTGTGATGTTGGTATTGGTGTTGGTGATGGTGATGAATGGGTTAACTTAGGGTGTGTTGTGTGTGGGTGCAGATATGTTGGCAGGCACGAACAGAAGATGCGCGGGCACGACGGGGTGTCGAACTGGGGTTTGCCCATGACCTTACCTTTTCTCATGACCCCCATGACCCGCAAATTTGCAGTAATGCCCGTCTTCTGTTCCTGCTGTTAATAATAATAATAATATCAATAATAATATCATTATATTTCTTAGTAATATATATGTATACCATTAGTTAAAATAATAATAATATTTGAACTGCTACTGTTGCTGCTGCTGCTGCTTTTATTACCTGCTGCTTACCTGTCGACCTAGACCTGGCTATCTGTATGTGTGTCTGCATGTCTACCTACTCGCCTGTGCGCAGCAACATCGTACGCGCCACCCGCGTCACCGTGGACGAAGCCCTGGACGACCAGCGGCTCAACATCACCACAGACCAACACGGCCACATCATCAGCGTCAGCAGCGCCTCGCATCACCACCCGCATTCTAGTGTGGCCGGGGCGCCCCCGGCCATCGCTCCGACGGCCGCGTTTGGGGCGCCGGGCGATCTGGGCGACGGCGGACCTCCACGGCCGCAGGCAAGGAGATGGTGAAGAAAGAAGAAAAACCCGGCTAGCCCCCCCCCCCGTTCCCCGCACGATCCTTCGCGGCACCTTGTGTATGGCTCCCAGCGCCGACCCGACTGGCCCGACACGTGCAAGTGTGTCGTCAAATGTCATATCGTGTCACGTCGTGTGCCGGATCAGGCCCGGGTTTTCGCCTGCCACAAGACTGTTGTGGCGCCGTGTACACATTTACTGCGTGTTTCAAAGGACTGAGCATCCCGTATGTATGTATGTATGTATGTATGTATGTATGTATGTATGTATGTATGTATGTATGTATGTATGTATGTATGTATGTATGTATGTATGTATGTATGTATGTATGTATGTATGTATGTATGTATGTATGTATGTATGTATGTATGTCCTGCTATCCCCTGCCCGCCTGACCGCATCCAGGTGTTTGGGTACCCTCCGGAGAATTTACTGGGCCGCAAATTATACGAGGCGGTGGATATCTTCCTGGACTGGCATAGCCAAGGTGGGAGAGGGGGGAAACGTGGCGGGGTATCAGCGGCTGTTAGCGCCTTGCCGTGTGGGTATATGTAGGCCCCAAGGCATTGCGGGATGTTTTTGTCGCGGCTGCACCTACCCGGCGCGCCTACCCCTCCCTTCAGTCTATCCGACGGCTCCTTCACCCCGAGGTTGTTCGTCTGCTTGCCGTAAATTGGCTGGAGCTTCAGTCATTAGGAACAATGACTCTTAAGACACAGGTAGACGACCCCATTTGTTGTTTTAAGAAGACTTTTGGATTTGGAAAAAGCTACCGCGTTAATACGTAATTCCTTGTCCAAATTTCTTTTTTTATCTTAAATTGTTCTCGTGTACACCTTGTCGTGTTTGAGTTTCAAATTTGAAAACTGAAATTTAAAAATTTAAAAGACGCCTTGCTGCTCGATTTATCCTTCGCGCCTGGTGGACACGGATGTGTAGGCCACAGCGTCATGCATGCTGTGAAGGCGCTGGCCCAGCACTCCGCCGCGCGGCCGGGTTCCGCCTGGCGAGTGGGCGTGCTGCCGCAGTACTTGTCTCTGGAGCTGGAGAAGGCGGCGCAGAAGCTGTCGAAGCACGGCGAGGGCGAGGAACAGGGGGACGAGCCACGACCCCCGGGGGCCGGTGCGTGTGTGTATGTGTGTGTATGTTTGTGTGTGTGTGTGTGTGTGTGTGTGTGTCTGTGTGTGTGTGTGCGTGTGTGTGTATGTGTGTGTATGTGTGTGTGTGTGTCATCAATCCCCGGATGGCCCGCCCTGCCCTGCCCTGCCCATATAGCCGTATCTTGTTACACCTGTCGTTCTCACAGTTTTTGCGGCTTTGTCGTTTTTGCCGCCGTGCTTTTGTGCGCACATCGGCGAGCCGATCCCAACCCCGATCTGTACTGCCCTGGCGAGCGAACCCCCCCCCCCCGATGCTTCGGACGTGGCTTGCTAGCTGCCTCTTTGCTTATTGCATAGGAAGCACCATCCCCGAGGACATGCGATTTCCATTCCCCCCTCCGCAATGTTCGCCGCAGGTCTGCACACAGACCGCCAACTGAGCCACCGACGTAGCATGAGGCGAAATGCGACTATGCTGCGCCAGTCACTGCCCAAATGGCGCGCGGCTATCATGCAAGTCATGGGTCCAGAGGTACGGATGTCACACTTCAAACTCATGTACGGATCCGTACTTCCGTACAGGATGTCACATTTGTGTACGGATGTACGGATGAATGAAACGGCGGGTCCACCCCGCAAAAGCTCCGTGCTGGCTGTGTATTTGTCGCGCGGCACCTGCTGGGGGAATGCAGGATGGGTTTATGTGGGAATATTGGAAGAAGAAGCGCGAGCAGCACTTTATGTGGCGTGCTGGGTGGGTAAGGAGAGACGGAGGAGATGTGGGCGCTGCGAGCATTGGCGTGAGTCAGGGCCATGTGTGCCCCTTGTGTTGATTTTGTTCCTACACCTCTTCACTTGAGTGCCATATCACACATGTACGCGCGCCGCCGCAGCCATGATTTCATTCGCCTGGCCTGCCCGCCCCTCTCCCAGTCGATTTCTTAACCCAAAGCTAATTCCCATTCTTTGAGCTTTGCTCATACCCATATTCAAAGTTCGATCATGTCGTCATTTCGTCTCTGCGGCACCTCGCACCCGACATCACACACCCGGAGGTGTTGTCTTGTCGCATCCTCCTTGTGGACCATCCCCGTCTGCAGCCCCGTCTCCATTTCTTACCTCCGATTCTTACATCCCATCCCCGTGCGCCCATCTCCCGGCTTTCCCTCTTCCCACTTCGCTCCCCGTACGGCAGCATACGGCCACCGGTACGCACTACACCGTAAAGCTGTGGCGTCCCGAGCTGCTGAGCGGCGTTCTGGAGATGAACGAGAAGATGGTGGTGGTCAAGGCCGATTCGGCTGCAGGTGTGAGCCCCCAGGGGAGGCCGGGGGATGAGGGGGGTTGGGGAGAGCGAGAGAAAGCAAGAGAGAGAGAGAGATAGGTGCGCATCAGACTTCGTTTGGTTCTGCATGCGCGAAATGAAAAGAGAGAGAGAGAGAGAGAGAGAGAGAAAGAGAGAGAGAGAGCGGAGAAAAAGAGGAAAGTGTGTGAAGATGTATGGGAGTCAGAGTCCGTTCGGGTGTACGACTGTGCGAGCGACTCGAGCACCCGGCACTGGCCCGACAGTGTGCTTGTCAACGTGCACATGCGCACCTCCACTGCACGTACCAGAGGTATCTACCATTGTTATACTACTACTACTACTACTACAGTATGAATGCACGGTCAAGGGCCAGCGCAATGGCTTCCCCCTGCTTACCGCCTCCGCACTCCCCCCGCACATGTGTGCCCCCGTGTGACCGTGCGCGTTGTGTTCGTACACTCGCTGTGCACTACGGTCTCTAGGGCACCCTGGCCCCTTTCTAAATTAAATAAAATTCCGACCCTGTGTGTTTCTGTGCGTTCCCTCCAGGCCTTATCTTTGGCGTACCGTCGTACACCATGAGCCAGCAGCCCCTGTCGCGGTTTCTGAAGCTCGGACCACCTGGTAGCAACAGCGCGCGAAATCTGGTAGGAGTGGCAGGGGAGCGGGACAACCGCGTCTCCACTGCTGCGAGTGCGGAGGGCGGTGCGGGTCGCGGTGGCGGCGGCGTTGGCGGCGTTGGCGGCGGCGGGGAGACCGCAGCTGCGGCGCCGCTCATTACGAAGGAGTCCCTGTTGGGAAATCATCGTGAGTGCGAAGTGCTTGACGGTGGCGGGTGATGGTGCGGGTGACGGTGGACGGTGACAGTGGCGGGTGATGGTGCGGGTGATGGTGCTCTATCTAAGCGTAATATCACATGATGGCGCACCGAGCTCTCTGGTGGCGCGTTGCATTGCCTGGTGCAGCATCTGTCGAATTTTGGAGTATCTGTCTATATATACCTGGTATCCGGATCACTCGTCCGTGATCCGTCGTACCTCATAGCCACGGACACCCGCCGCTTCGCATCACATCCCTTCGCACCCACACCCGCCCACACCCGCCCACACCCGCCCACACCCGCCCACACCCGCCCACACCCGCCCACACCCGCCCACACCCGCCCACACCCGCCCACACCCGCCCACACCCGCCCACACCCGCCCACACCCACCCACACCCGCCCACCGCACGCAGACGTCAAGGGCGGTATGAAGGGCGGCAAGCTGGCGCACAAGACAGGTCCACGTCGCATCTTCGAGGCGCGCCATGCGGACGGCATGCCGCTGCAGATTTCCTTTCAGGTCCGTGCGTGTGCGTGTGCGTGTGTCTGGCCGTGCCGTCCCGCTCGAAAAGTGTGGCCGTACATGAGGATAATATGTAAAGCGTTACTCTATACGAGTTATAAATATTCGTACCGTACCGTACCGTACCGTGGTAACGGCGTGCCTTTGTCCCCATACTCGTGTGGTATGGCAGTGGGGATGTGGTGGTGGTGGTGACAGTGGGGGCATGTAATAAAAAACCCTAAGGAAGCATGCGGTAGGAACGGATTAGTCTTCAGGTGTTCAGCCTTTTTCATGGCTTAGCCTCGTTACCCCAACTTTCCTTCAGTGTTGCCTTCCTGGAGCCGTTTCTGTATCCCCTTCCGCACATGTACATATTCATGTTGGTGCGGCATATGTATGTCAGTATACCCCGCAGTCCCGCTGCTCTCCCGCTGGCCATCTCCGCACGCCCCGCTCCCCACGCCGTGTGTTTTTTGCCCCCCGCGGGCAGCGCGCGGCGGTGCCCTCCACCATCCGACTCTTTCTTCCTTTACACCTTCGCCCGCCTTCCTTTCTTCTGACCTCCGCTGGTCTCACGGGGCCCCTTCCTTGTTTTGCCTGTCCCTGCCATGTCCTTGTTCGCTGTCGCGCGCCGGTATTGATGTATATGCGCGTGTTTGGGACGCACGTGTGATTATTCGCTTTTTCCCTTAATAGTTCTTATTTTGTTCATTGCTTTATAACCATGAATATAATAATGGTTTCTTAATCAAGATTCCTTATTTTGAAACCAAGGGTTTTAAAAGCACTTTTTCCCCAATCCCTAATCCCGCCGCGCCTGTAGGTCGCCCTGAAGAACGGCACCAGCAACACCCGCCTCATGGCTGCCATCAAGCCGCTCAATCTCATCAAGGGCAATGTGGCCGTACTGTACGCAGCGATGCGCGGCGAAGACCTGGACCAATACACCATTGAGGATGTCGCCTCGCGCGCCCTCTTCCGGCTGCGGACGCAGAACTCCCAACACCGCGCCGCGCTGACGTCTGCCGCCGCCGCCGCCGC
>NW_003307595.1:443823-444713 GCF_000143455.1 Volvox carteri f. nagariensis
GCGCCGGCACGGTCTCCAACAAGGACCTGTCAGCCGCCGCGGCGGCGGCGGCGGCGGCGGCGGCGGCAACGGCGGACGCGCCGCTGCGACAGGGAACCAAAACCCTCGGCACTGCCGCTGCCGCGGCAGCGGCAGCGACGGAGCCGCCTGCAGCGGCACCACTGTCTTTCAAGGCGCCGTCTGACTTGTCGGCTCGCGCCGCGGGTGTAGCTCCCGGGATTTCTTCGGCCATGACGTTGGCAACGACGAATGTGGGTGTAGGCTCACTCGGCACACGCAGTGACGAACCCACAGCCGCCGCAGCAGCAGCAGCAGCTGCTGTAGCTGCAGCGGCGACCAAGATGGCGTTCGACAGCAACGGCGGTAGGCCGCAGTCGTCGGATGGTGAGTGGGGGGTCGCCGCCGGGGCTCTGTCTGTGCTGCACTCGGGGTTTACCACTGCTGCTGTTTGTCGTGCAGTGCACTGCAGGTATATCTAGACTCTCGCTATATCTGGAAATTGCTCCAGGGGGGGCTGCATTCCACGTGGCGTAACGGTTGGGGCCCCAGAGTGTGAGGAAAGGAGAAAGGAAATGATGCTGTATCGATCGGAGAGCCGCTCTTATTGCGCCGTTGACCTTTTTCCTCTCCAGCTGTTTTCCACCCACCTACCTACGTTGTTATCACCTGTTTACCTACCTACTCACCTACTCACCCATCACAACCGGATTATAACGCTCGCGTCTTGCCGCAGTCGGAGCAGTCGATCCGCTGATCACCGCCAGCGCCGACAACTTCAACGTCCTGGCCACCGCGCGTAACATCGAGCTGGACTTTGGCACCGACGCAGTAACGACGACGCCGCGCGGCGGCGACACCTGGCTGCGCCCCGGCCGTGCCGTCGTCCTTGG
>NW_003307595.1:445001-446154 GCF_000143455.1 Volvox carteri f. nagariensis
AAGGGGCAGGGGGAGGGGGGCGGCTTGCACCCGCACCCTCACTCGCATCACCATCACCACCACCACCACCATGTCTACGGTCGCCACCTCAGCCGCAAGTTCCTGACGAGGGAGTGGGATCACGTGCTTCACGTGGATCCAGAGGAGGTGAGAAGATGGCCTCACAACACGCGGCTCACAGGCGCGGTATCGGTACTACTATACTCGCGATTTCGGTACACGGCGAATTGTGTGTTTATTGCGTTATTTGTTCTTTTTTTGCGGTTTTTTTGCGGTTTTTCGAGCGTTTTTCGAGCGTTTTTAAGCACTCACGTCTTTTCGACTTGGCATTGTTGTTATGCCCCGCCAGTGTATGTATCATTACATAAATTTTACATAATTTTAAAAAGAAGGCTTATACGGCATATTGCGACATATCGCTACATGCATGCCAGGACATATATACATACATATATATATATAGCTTTAATCAACATGATCAGCTTTGAGATGCTTTGATGGCGACTGAATCCCTCCTGCTTAACGTCCCTGTCGTAATGTATACTATGCTACACATGTACGGCGGTACGGCACAGGTCCCCATTCCGCACGATGCCGATTACGATATCGAGCATCACTGGGGCGATGAGAAGGACATGACGGTGTCCAGCAGCTCCTCCAGCCATGACGACGACGGCTCCGACAGCGAGGAGAGCGATCACCACGTCGGCAGGAACACGGCGGGAGCTGCCGACAAGGTACTTGAGTTGGTTTGGGGTAGCGGGGGGCAGCTGGTGCTGGTGGGGGGCAGCTGGTGCTGGTGGGGGGCAGCTGGTGCAGAGCGCCCCTGCCTATTGGAATATCGAGAGTAGGGGTTGGGGGTTGGGAGGCAAGGGGGAGGGGGGGCAGAGTGATGGTGCAGAGTGCTGAGGCGGTGTCAGTGGCGTGACGCCCCCCCCTCCCCCCTCCCTCTCCCTCTCCCCCCCTTCCTGCCCCTCCTCCCCCCCCTTCCCCCCCCTTCCCCCCCCAGATGACCAGGGAGGAGGCCCTGCAGCGCAAGAAGACCATGGCCGCCATGGAGCCCGGCGAGCGAGCGCAGTACGTCAAAGGCGTGCGGAGGGTCAAGGAGTGGCTGGCGTCAGGATACTACTCGACAGGAAAGATGTAAGACTCA
>NW_003307595.1:446204-449313 GCF_000143455.1 Volvox carteri f. nagariensis
GGGTGGAGGGTGTTTGGGGGGGAAATAGGGTGTCGGGAGGAGGAGGGGAGAAGGCGGGGAGAGGTTGCCAGGTACCACTGACGAATGAAGCAAAGGACAGAGACAGACGGATACTCCAGGCTTACAGGATTAGACAGATAGGGGGGACAGTTGGCAGTTGGCAGTTGGCTCCGCCCCTCGTGTTTTTTCTGTCTAACGGCTTCTCTGCAGGCTTGTTAAGTCCCCTTCTAGCCGGTAGAGCCGTAGCCGCGGGTTCTCGCCGCGCTTCCTATAACACAAATTGCAAACTGTCCATGGTTCGTGTTACATCATAGTACGAATCGCACACCTTCTGACACTGTACGGCATCCTTCTGTGTCGTACAGGCGGAGCCGGTCGATACGGAAGTCCACCGCAACATCACTACTGCTTACAACGCCAACCCGTGGCGCGCTAGCGCTAGTCGACAGCTGTCCCGTGTGTTGGAAGTAGAGGAGGGAGCCGATGGGGCCCGCGCACTGATGTCGCCGCCGCGTGGTGGGGGACACCATAGGCACGCCGCTGGCGGCGGCGCTGGCGGCGGCGGCGGCACCGCTGCCGCTGGAGCCAAAGGCGCGGCCACGGCGGCGGCGGGGGCTCAGGACGATGCGCTGGATCCAGATGATCAGCTCATGACGTTGGACGAGCTGGCGGCTGAGGTTGAGCAGCAGGAGGAGAAGAGTGAGGAGGAGGAAGGGGAGGGCGACGGCGACGCCGACGGCGACGCTGGCGGCGGGCAGCAAGAGGGTGCTGGCGGCGGCGGCGGCCGCCGTCGCCACGGTGCGCATGGGGCGCGGGGCGAGGAGGACGAGGAGGAGGAAGGTGGTGGCGGCGGCGGCGGCCGCCATTCGCACGCCGCCACGGCTGGCAGATCGTCCGTGGGGCACGGGCACAAGGGCGGCGGCGGGGTTAAGGACGACGCGTCAAGCGTGGCGGGACATTCTGCAGTTGACAGCAGCGGCATGAGTCGCGGCCGGCGGCTGAAGCGCCTCTTGAAGCTGCTTTCCGGCCAGAAGGTGAGTGTGGTGGCGGTGGCGGTGGCGGTGGCGGTGGCGGTGGCGGTGGCGGTGGCGGTGGCGGTGGCGGTGGCGGTGGCGGTGGCGGTCGGGGCCTTTTAGAGCTCCTGCTGCCCACATCCATTCACTGCACGGACCTCCGGCGGCTATGGCAGTCAGTTAGTTAGTTAGCTACGGTTGGGAGCTACGGGCATAAGGGCCCTGTTCTTCTCCTAAATGGCAATCCCCCCGGGGGGAATGTTACCTCACCTTCCGAAGCATATGCCATGTGTGCTCAGATGCAAATGGTCGTCACGTGCCATCTGGGTTTCGCAGCGAGTTCGTACCACCGTACACACGGGGTACGAGATAAATCCCACGGCAGTCTGGTGTCCCGACGTACGACTTCCTACACCAGGGAAAGCAGTTCCACACTTAGGGTTTTAACTCCCCCCCCCCCTCCCCCCTCCCCCTAAGCCAACCCGTCGTCGCCAGGGTCTATAGGATCTTCTAGCGTTCTCTGCGGCCCCTCTGATTCAATGTGCCGCCACTCCCAACCCGCACTTACCCGCATATCTCCCACACACACACCACTCGCTCCTCTTTCCTTGGCAGCAGCTTCACTCGCTCGTGGTTCGTCTTTTCCCCACTCGCTCCCCCCCCCGCTCTAACCAACCCAACCAACCCAACCAACCAACCCACAGGTCAGTCGCGGTGTGTCCCGCCTGCGAATGCACGTGCTGATCGTGATCGGCGCCATGATGCTGGTGCACACGGTTTGCTTCATGCTGGTCATCATATACATTAACAAGCAGAAGCAGTTCATCACGGAGATCTCCGCAGCAGGTACAGTACGGCAGGGTGTACGGCACGTGATACGACGCGCATGACGTCGCGTCGTACGCGCACATGGGACTTCTTTAATTAGTGACGAGTGTGCGTTCCATCATCAGTGATAGCACGCGATCAACTCTCCTCATACCGTATACTCTGACGGTACTGCCGTACCGTGCCGTACACTCACACCTGTTCCCCGGGTTTTCCCCCTCCCGAGCCCCCCGCTCTACTTCATCTATGTTTCCCTACGTGTACGGCCCCCCGCAGGTGAGGCCATCGACCGTACATTCTACACCGCCATGTACACTCGCGCCATCGAGGCGGCCACTCGCTTTGCGGGCTTCTCTCCGTCCCACATATCCTCCCTGGAGTCCCGTCTCACTGCTGACGTGGACCGACTGGAGTACCTGCACCAGGTGGGGATAGTGCTGGTGGTGGGGTGGGGGTGGGGGGTGGGGGGTGGGGGTGTGGGGTGTGGGGTGGAGGTGGGGGGTGGGGGTGCGAGCGGGACAGGTCAGGGAGAGCGAGGCAGCAACAGCGGCAGCAGGAGGGGGAGGAGGAAGAGGGGGGGAGGTGGAGGAGGGGGGTTGGAAACAAAAGAACCTGCCAGGCACCTTTGGGGGGAAGGGTGGCCGCTGGTTTGCCACTCAGTCAGCTCGACAGCCAGACAGCCAGCCAGACAGACAGACAGACAGACAGGCAGCTGTGTCACCATCACTATAAAAGGAACCTTGGGCAGCGCCACTGCCGTGTGCCGTGTTCCCCTCGTGCCGCTTTTCGTGCCTTTCTCCCTTCTCGCCCTTTCCCCTTTTCCATCACATATTATTCAGCGTTTGCGAACCCCACCGCCTCCGACCGCCGACCATTATACTCTCTGTGGTCCCCTTTCCTGTTTGCCCCCGTGTGCACACATCCCCCGGGCTCAGGGGCTCTACCTGGGCTTCAGCAACCTCCGCCGCTCCGCAAGCACCCGTCTGAATAACCTTTGGGACCTGAAGCAATGGTGGGTGCAAGTGGTGGTGGTGCTGGTGATGTTTTCCGCGGCTTTTAGTGGGCGATGCAATGGCGAGAGTTGTGATGGGGCCCGATGCAACGGCATGCGAAGCACCACAACCACCAACCACCAGCACCCAACGTCCCGATCCCTGATGTGGGTTACCATCCAAACCCAAATGGGCTTTCACGCATCTGCTCTTACCCCTCCAACTGCCCAACTACCTAACTGCCCAACCGCCAACACAACGCCATCGCAGGAATGT
>NW_003307595.1:449363-453664 GCF_000143455.1 Volvox carteri f. nagariensis
GGGGAGGGGGAGGGGGAGGGGGGCCATACTGTGTGTGTATGCTGTGCGTGTGTGTATATATGGTGTGTATAAATATGTTACTGCATGTGTCTGCGTTAGAGTGGAAAGCGCGGGGGGAGAGAGGAGGAGGGGGAGGGAAATAGTACATAGAAACGATGCCCCAATCGCTGTTGTGTTGTTCGGCGCTGACTCTACACGCTGTGGACCAAACCCCCATGTTCCCGCGGACCCTCCGTCCGGTATCCGGGGCACCGCATGGGAGAGGCCCCCTTCTGGACCGCAAAAGCTGCAGCCCCGCACAGCCCTACCTGGCGCGACCCCGACCGCGTGTCAAAAATAGCCCCGTTGATAGCGCTCGCAAAGGCGACGAGGAGTCCCAAACACCCCAAAACGTGATCTTGTTTCGTTGTTTGGATAAGAGCAGGCGAACATTTTTTTTGCTTTTTGCTATCATAGATGTGTTTTCCTTTTTATGTCTCCCTCTTTTGTTTGTGTTTTTTTGCGGTCGTGTGGTGGTTGTGTGTCGGTCTTTACGCACATCCTTTTGCGTCCTTATAGAAAATGCGGCCGTCACCCTCAGTCCCGCATCCGCCATTGAATGAATCGTTTTCGATGCCTCTCTTGGTTTTGTGTTTTCGGTTCTAATTCTGGGTGCCCCTTTCCTCCCGCCTCCTCGTCGCCATGTGAATCCCCCCCTCCCCGCAGCGACTTCATCTCGGCGGTTCGCGAGGTGGCCTTCTACGCGGCTGCGAACAAGCTGGTCGTACAGTCAAGCAACCCGACGGTGACGACGGCCACGTACGGCATCAATTCAACAAACGCAACGCTGGCGTCGTCGCCGCCGCCTATGGTGGCAGTGGGCGCAGGTGGGTGTGTGTGTCTGTGTGGGCGTGCGTGCGATTGTATGTATGCATGTAAATGGGGGGAATCGGCCGAGAGCAGAGGACTTGCAAGTTCTGCGCGAGCTTCAAGCCGTGGAAGACGGTTACGAACGACGGGGAGGGCCTAGCGGGCCCCTGTCCGACAATGCCCCGTACAATGTGTGGTGTTGATGTCGAATGCTGCTCACTACTTGTGACGTCGGTCCCTCTACCCCCCTCTACCCCCCTCTACCCCCCTCCACGTCCCCCACCTCCCCACAGCGACCTCCAACGTCACACTCACACTCAACCGCTTCTGGTTGTTCGTGCGGGACAATGCGGGCGAGAGCCTCTACACGGGCTACTTGCGGGTGCTGGATACACTGCTGCTGCTGGCACAGGTGGGTGGGACGTGGCGGTGTGGTGTGTGTGTGTGTGTGGTGTGTGTGACCCCGGTGGTGTGTCGCCTCCACATCACCTCCAACACCAACAACCAACACCAACATTACCACCCAACCACCAGCAGACATCAGCAATAACCCTCCCTTCTGTTCTCTCCCTCCCCCCCCCCCCCACACACACACCTCAGGACAACATCTCCATGCTCAAGCTCATCATCATCGCCCTCCTGCTGGTGGAGGGCTGCCTGGTGTGCTTCGCCGCGATGGGCTACGTGTTCTGGCTGCTGTGGAAGGCAACACGCGCACGTGCGGCGCTGTTCACTGTCTTCCTGGTCATTCCGCAAGGTAGGGGGGTGGGGGGTAGGGTGGGGGGTAGGGTGGGGGGTAGGGCGGAGGGTAGGGTGGGGGGTAGGGTGGGGGGTAGGGTGGGGGGTAGGGCGGAGGGTAGGGTGGGGGGTAGGGCGGAGGGTAGGGTGGGGGGTAGCCGGCATACCGAGAGTGTTTTACTGGTCCTAGGAGTTTGTTTGTGTGTATGTATGTGTATGTATGTGTATGTGTGTGTATGTGTGTGTTCTGGAATTGAATGAACGTCGTGTTGTATGTATGTGCATTACGCCATCATTATGTTGTTTTTTATCATCCTGAAGCACCACAGACATACATACATACAGTACCGACATGAAAACCCATTACAGGCCAAATAAAGGCACTCGCGTCACGCCACATCAATACCGCACAAAGCGACGACGACAGCGACGACGACGAGAAAACCAAACAGGAGTCAGCGGAGCGTGACGGCGGCGGCGGCGGCGGCGGCGGCGGTAGTGACCAGATGTCGGAAGCTGCGTCGGTGCTGTCTGGCGGCGGCGGCGGCCGTGGCGGCGGCGGCGGCGCCACGAGACGGAGCTTTACGACGGCGGCGTCGGCGGCGGCGGCGGCGGACCATGAACGGGCACCAAACAACTCGGGGTCGGCGGCGGCAGGCGGGGCCCGTAGGGGCATCACCTTCCTTGAGGTGCGACTCCTCTCCCGCTGTGCCCCCCCCTTATGTTGGTCCCCTGTCTTGTGCGCTTTTCTTCATCTGATGTCTTCTGTGTGTTTCAAGTACGACATGGTTTGACCTGAAAATTTACACATAGCTTTCTAACCGAGAATGTGAATATATCAATTCTTTAATATCATCCCTCTCCTCCCCTCCCTCCCCTTCTCCCCTTCCTCCCTATGCACATACATACGTACATACATATACACACACACGCACACGCTCCGTGCAGAACCCCAAGCGGAAGCCTCATGCCGCCGCCAAGCAGTCCGATACGGTGTTCGCCCGGGTCAGACATGCCATGAGCGGCGAGGTGACGGTGCCGGAGGTGGAGAAGACGGGCCGTCCCCGCCGCTTCTTCACTAAAAAGTACGTATGTACGTTGTACGTATGTACGTATGTACGTATGTATGTGCTGCGCAGTGCGTGTGCGTGTGCATATGTGTGCGTGTCTGTGTAGCATCCTGGATATCACGGGATTGCAAGATCCACCAACCGGTTCTTCTCCGAGAGAGACGTGATACAACAGCCTCCTCGCGGTCTTTCTCTGCTGCTTTGTGCGTGTGCGTGTGTGTTTTGCTCTAAGGCTTGTCGCCCGCCAAGGCCCCCACCCCGCCCACCGCCCGCCCCCTCACCTCCCAGGCGCCTCACCCACACCACCTCGGACATCAAACACCTCGCCTGGCCGTTCCTGGCCTGGGGTGCCATAATCGTGGTCATCTACCTTGTGTCGTACCTTCAGTTTACGAGTGTCGAGGAGTCGCTGGTCAATCTTAAGATGTTTGAGCGGTCAACGGCTCAGGCTTCTCGTACAATGTACTACATAAATGAGCTGGCATTGGAAATGGTGAGTGAGGGACGGGGCTCGGGTTGGGTCTTGGGGGCTTGGGTGTATGGGGGGGGGGGGGAAAGAGGGTCTTGGGGTTGGGGGAAGGGGTTGAGAAGTATGTGTGTGTATGTGTGTGTAAGTGTGTGTAAGTGTGTATGTGTGCGTATGTGTGCGTATGTGTGCGTATGTGTATGTATGTGAGTGTGTGTGTGGTTGTTACAGTGTATGCGTATGATATTTGTATTGACTACGCTTGTGACCAAGTAAAAATTGTCGGCGCAGGATTCCGCTTTCCAACCAACCAGTCCAGTTGCCAACTGCCAAAACTGTAACCCCCAACTGTCAACTCACAAAATCCCCAACTCCCAACCGCTCAGGACACGGCTCGTCAAGCGCTACTTCAGCCCATCGTGGCCTCGGAAGCCTCCTGGCTTGATACCGTATACAGTACAACACTCTACGGCGGTCGTACACTGGCCGACAGCGAGAAATTTGGCTCTCGCGATCAGAACTCCGGCTCCCTGTTCGCTGCGGAGCACCATGCGCAGCTGCTGTTCGCCTCCACGGCGTGTCTCCGGGGTTCCAGAGCGTCGTGTTTGTCGGAGAACGACCCCTTCTATCAGGTGCGTGAGAGTTAGGGCTCCTGACTCCTGAGGGTGGGATAAAGGGGGGGAAGAAGGGGGGAGAGGAGGGGGGAGAGAGAGGAGGGGAGAGAGAGGAGGGGGTAGAGGAGGGGGTAGAGGAGGGGGTAGAGGAAGGGGTAGAGGAGGGGGTAGAGGAGGGGGGAGAGGAAGGGGGAGAGGAGGGGGTAGAGGAGGGGGTAGAGGAGGGGGTAGAGGAGGGGGTAGAGGAGGGGGTAGAGGAGGGGGTAGAGGAGGGGGTAGAGGAAGGGGTAGAGGAGGGGGTAGAGGAGGGGTAGACGAAGGGGTAGAGGAGGGGGTAGAGGAAGGGGGTAGAGGAGGGGGAGAGGAGGGGGGAGAGGAGGGGGGAGAGGAGGGGGTAGACGAAAGGGGAGAGGAGGGGGTAGAGGAAGGGGGCTCATCCCTCGGCCGCCCTCGGGCCCTCAGGCTCTTCCCCCGCCAGCTGACACTCACCCTCCAGGGGGGGAAGAAGCGGAAAAGACCCGTCCAAGGCCAGCCATCCTCCCTCCCTCTCCCCCCTCCCCCCCG
>NW_003307595.1:453722-497703 GCF_000143455.1 Volvox carteri f. nagariensis
GCGTGAATGTCCTCGTCCTCGTCCTCATACGATTCCCCCCCCACCCTTCCACGAACCCCCCCCGAAGGTGGCGGTACATGTGGACAGTGGCTCAGCAGGACCTCCACGACGGCCTGGTGGCGCTGGTAGACAGCTACCAGTCGGACGCCCTGGCGGCGTTTAAGGCGCAGGGGACTCTGCACACGGCGGTGTTCGCCATCGCCTGGGTGCTTTGGGTGCTGTACCTGTGGCTGCTGCTGAAGCCCTACTTGCAGGTGCTGGGGTGGGCGGGTGGTGGGGGTGTGGGGAGGTGCTGGGGTTCTTTCACTTGGACGAGCTCCCATAACAGCAGCAGTGAAGAAGTGGAGTGGGAGAATGGGTGGTGGGGGTGTGGGGGACTGGGGGACTCTGTATGTGTGTAGTTATTACAAACATCTCGCCGGGCCTGACGGCGCTGGCCAGAGGGGCCGCTGCCCAGCTGCTCCAACGAACAGGACCGCCGAGTTAGCACTCGCCTCCTTTTGGGGAACCGGGGGGGTGTGTGAGGGGGGCCGCTGCCCCCTCTCCTGCACGACACAGAGCCTGAACCGCCGGAGACTGTGTAGGGGTATATACACACAGAGGTCTACACGCAGAGGTATAGGTCTACGGAGGAAGGAAAGAAAGGAAATGCCCACAGTCTCAAACGCGGTGCCAGGAGACCGCAACCAGAGAGCGGCCTGTGTGTGTGCTCTGTGTGTGTGTGTGTGTGTGTGTGTGTGTGTGTGTGTGTGTGTGTGTGTGTGTGCCGGCGTGTGTTTTTTTATTAAAAAAACTGAAAAGGGAGAAGACGAAGGTGATGAGGAAGAGAAACGTTGGCGCAAACGAGCAAGTTAAGGGCACCGTGTCCTGTGTGGCGGGGTGGGGTTTTGGTGGGGTTTTGGTGGGGTGAGGTGTTGGTGGGGGGGAAGAGGTGGGTTGTGTGGCTGCGTTGGGGGGGAGTTGAGTGTAGTTACGAAACTAGGTGATGTGCTTTTTCCTCGTCATGGACGCTTTACTGACCTCTGAAATGCAGGTTGTCCCGTGACACGACTCGCCACGAGTATCTGTCTACCCTGCCCACCCCATCGGAACTAACTAACAGACTTTCCGACTAACAGACTTATAAAACTACCATATGTCACTCCCACCCCTTGTGCCATGCGCAGATTTCCAGCACCGAAACCAAGCGTGTGGCTGAGATGCTGTCCCAGCTGCCCCCAGAGCTGGATGTGGAGGGCATGGTGGAGGAGAGCTGGCTGGTGGTGGCGGATACACAGCTAGATCGCAGCGGGGCTGGCGGCGGCGGCGGCGGCGGGCAGGGGCGGCCGGGAGAGGGGGGCAAGGCGCGGGTGAGTGACGGACAGGCGGCACGTGGAATTCTTGGTTGGGGGCCACACGGAGGTGTGGCTAGTGTGGCGTGTGTGAAGGGTGTTTGACCCATGGGTCGGTCGATCGGTCAGTCTCAGTTCGCCGTTTTTTTGATGCTAGAAATTGTTTTCAGTTTTGTGATGAAGTAAAATATAATATATTAATGAAAATTATGAATTTATTACTGCTGAATTCTTTTTCCCCTCCTCGCCAACTCGTTTTCTTTCCTCCCCGCGCGTGTTCGCAGCGCCTGTCCGTGTCCGACATGGCCCTCAGCGTCTTCGCTGCCGTACGCATTGCCTCCGCCAACGCGGCCCGGCGGCTGTCCGCCGCCAGTGTCACCTCGTCAGGCAGGGGCCGCGGGACCCTGCTCAAGGCCTCCGCTGCCGCCGCGGACGGCGGCAGTGGCGGCGCTGGCGGCGGCAGTGGATCTGAGGATGACCCACGGGTCGTCACGGGCCGTGGGAGCAGCCTGGGAAGCGAGGGCGGCCGGAGCCTGCTCAGCGCCAAACTGAAGGCGGCGCTCAAGGGTGTCGATGGCAAGGCCCGGGACCTTGGCGGTGATGAGGATGAAGACGGTGGCGACGGCGACGGCGACGGCGACGGCAAAGCCGCCGTTAAGGGGGGCGGCCGAGGGAGCAGCGGCGGGCTAGCAGATGCGCCGCAGACGTCTGTATTGGACAGCGTCCTCTTCGCTCCGGGTGGTCCGGGTGCAGAGGCAGGTGCTGGTGTGACGCATCGCGCTGCCGGGCGAGGCTCCCAGGTCTCCCCGGCGGATTCTGCATTGGAGGCGTCAAGGCGAGGGAGCACCGGCGGCGGCGGCGGCGGCGGCGTCCCGCGGCCCCAGGACATCAAAACGCCGCCGAGTCGGGGCCCCGCCTCTAGCGGCCGACACAACAACCGTGTCGTACCAACGGTCATCGACAGTCCGTCCGGCCAGTGGGTCGCACCAGAAACCGGCGGCGGCGGCGGCACAGCCGACGCCGTCGCCGATGGCGTCGAGCGAGGGTCGTCCTCGCTGCTGGCCTTCAGCCTACCTTTGCAAACTGTAGCGGAGGCAGGCAATGGCGGTGCCGGCGGTGCCGGCGGCGGCGGCGGCGATGGTCACGGTGCCGGCGGCGGCGGTAGCCGAGCCGTCAGCCCTTACCACTTTAACAAAGTTATCGCTATTCGTAACAACAACACGCGGTATTGGTCTGAGGAGATGCCCTGGCGACCGGGGCACGGCCCAGGGTCAGCGGCTCGGCGGCGATCCGCGGAGGGACGAGGTGACAATGACGCGGATCCGTCGGCGGCGCCGCCGCGCAGCGGTAGCGGCAGCGGCAGCGGTCGCTTCGCCATGGCGTCGCCGGTGGTGGCGGCGGTGGTGGCGGCGGCGGCGGGATCGGCGGCGGTTGACGGCCAGACGCCGCTACCCGGGGAGGTGGACGACCCGCAGGTGACGGCGGCACGCGTGGGCAGCGCCAGTAGCTTGGTAAGCAATAGCCCCAGCGGGCGAATCCATCGCACGCCCCCGTCGACGCCGCCGCCACCACCTCTGCTAGCGGCGCGCGAGAGCGGCAGTGGCGGCCTGGTTCGGGATTCGCTGGCCGCTGGTAGCGGCAGCAGCAGCAGTCGGCCGCCGTCGGCGCTGGTGATAACAACGTTGGCGGCGGCGGGTGGGTCAGGGGGGGAGGCAGAGTCGCTGCGTGTGAGGACACCAGCGTCGCCGTCGGGCGCGATGGCGGCGGCGGCGGGTTCGCGGGTTAGCACGCCGACGCCCATGTCACCCTCGTCCCCTGCACGGACGCCGACGGCGGCGATTGCACCTCGACACTCGTGGATGGGGACGACTGTTGGCGGCAGTGGCGGCGGCGGCGGCGGTATCTCTGGGCCGGCGCCACAGTCCCCTGACCTCCGACGCATCAGTGTTGACGCAGGCGGCCGGCCATTGAGCCGGCTCGCAGTCTCCGCAGCTAACATTGACCTCCCGCCGCCTCCTACCTTCAGCCGTACTGGCAGCGACAGCCACGGAGCCGCCGGAGCCGGCGCAGCTGTGGCGACTTTATCCTCGCCCCTGTCCAAGTTGGCGAGCTTGAATGCCGCCGTCGCTGCTGCTGCTGCTGCCGCTGCTGCTAGTTATGAGACCACGGGCAGTAGCACCCTCCCGGCCGCCGCCGCCGCCGCCGCCGCCCCGCCGCGGATCTGGTCGGCCAGCGGCGCTGACGGAGGCGTCGGAGGCGCTGACCGCCGCAGCCGGCGGCCGTCCTCCAGTACCGTCCTGGCGGAGCCGGAGGCGCCTGTGCCGACGGGGGTCATCGGCGGCGGTGAAGGTGCGGCGGCGGCGGCGGCGGCGGCAGGAAGCGAGGCGGCGGAACCTGCTGCCGAGGTCGACGGAGCGACGCCAGCGGAGGTTCAGGAGGAGGCGCGTCCAGAGACGGCTGGTGGCCGCAGCGCCGACGCCGACGCCGGCGCCGGCGCCACGGCCGCGGCGGCGCCGCCACCGGTTCTACCTAGAAGTGCACTTCAGTCGCCGCAGGAACGTCGTTTAAGTTCAGCTGACAAGGCGGGTTCGCCGTTGCTAGCGGCGCAGGGGCCGCCGTCCTGAGGCTTTTGATGTGTTTTGTGTCGAGCTGCAATTTGTAGCAGCAGTACAGTAAATCTGTATTTGGAACTGTCGTGTGCCTGAGCTACGCGCCATCGCGCATCTTCCTGTCGGATGACTGTGTGTGTGTGTATGTGTGTGCATGTATGCGTTCATGTGGAGATATACGCTCTCGGTGTGTGTACGGTTTACGGGTGCGCTGCTACTAAAACCCGTTGTTCTCTCCCCTCCCCCCCCCGGGGCCCCCCACACACGCCGGGCGGGGGGAAAGGAGCCCTCGGAAGCGCTTATTTGCGCTCGTTGGGCCTCGTGCCGTTTTTTATTTATGCTGATATCGCAGCAACAGCCCCAACCCCAACCCCGACCCCAACCCCAATGACAACAATGTGTGCATGAAATTACGACACGCGACGCGACATGCGCATTTGAACTGTGCGTGAACGGATGCTTGTCGGGTACCGTGGTGGTGCGGTTGTGAGGTAGGATGGCCCGCTGTGTGTGTGTGGGGGGGGTATGAGGTATGGGTTAACCAGGGCATGGCTAGGGCTCGGCTTTCCGTACGACGTACTGTCAGCTGCTTTGGTTTGTGATGTGTGGCTCCTCTCCCCGGGCCTGTGTTTGTGTTTCCCCTCCACCTGTTGGTGTTGCTACGCACGTACTGGGCTTCCAGGTGCCGTCACACGCCACATGGAGGTCCGCATTTCTTCAATCCCACATTTCTAGGTTCACAGCATGTGTACGGAAGAACTACACGGTAGTTGGTTCGTTACATATACTTAACGGTCACACGAACGGTATCACAGAGGGTACGACTCTCCCCCTTGGGTCTCAGTCAGTATTGCGGCCCCTCGGGCGGGATGGCGGCCCGTTCTCAGAACTCTTGTCCTCTCGGTGGCCAGCGAGTGTTTTCCCCCACCCGCTTAGCTCGTCGTACACACATATGGAACTCGAGGGAGGGTGTGCTCTCCGCAGCTCTGCAGGGGCTGAGGGCCGCCACCCGAGCGACCGCAATTGCTGATGCATCTTACCTTTCGTAACTCACTACTACTATAGAGGAATTTTAGTCCTGCCTTCGAGTTTAGTATTGTATGTTAGTTTTGTTACTCTTGTTATGCCACGTGGCAGTGGCTGCCTATTTCCGTACGTGCACGGGGGGGAGGAGAAATGCGCAATGTCCCAGTTGCTGCCGGAGCTGGAGGCTGTGTTTTAAATCATAAGATACACATACATACACACATACACACACACACGCGGTCCCCCTCCACGCGCTCAACAACGGGTTCCCCCCAATGCCATTCGCCTATCCCTGTTGCTACTGCTTCTGCTTCTGATGCTGCTGCTGCTGCTGCTGCAAGCCCATATATGCGTTTTTTTGCTTTTCGTGTGTTGTTATGTGGCCATTGCCATAGCGGATAATGTACTTCCAGTGCTATCACGGCAATGAGCCCTGCCCTGCTCTGCTTTTCCTCCCACACCTCCGCCACCCGATAGGCCCTTTCCGAATGCGCAACATATCAATGTGTGTTCAGGGTTTCCGTATATATGTATGTATGTATGTATGTATATATGCATGCGTGCTTTGGGGAATGACAGACGCAACTTTTTAGAACTTTTTTATTTTCACGTGTCGGTGGAGCGATCTTGACTCGTCGGTTGATGTACGGAGCGTTTGTACGGAGCTCTCCCGCGTTTATCTCCGTTCATATCCAGTTTCCCGCGCATACGCAAAGTGGCTCATACACACCATCAGGTTGCCATTGTTGGCATTGTTGGCATCAATCATCAAGGCAGTGACAATCAGTCCCCCTTTCCCAGTCCTGGTGACGCAAAGGCGCCAGCGCCATCCTGTGTGGCGTTACGGCGTACGGCACCACGCGCGTCTTGGTGATTGGCGCCTCCTGCTTTCCAAGGCCGGCAGCGCACACAATCCACACGCGGGGCTCGCTTTGTTGAGCTCTTTCCTGCTTACCAGCTATTGGTAGGTTGCAGTAGGTTGCGGTCAGGTGCTCGATCAGGTGCTGTATCCGTCTGCTGTCCTGTATAACTGCGGTGTCTTAGTCGAACTTGGAGTAGCAATTGCCTTCAGCTGAGGCTGTATGGGTGTGCAGTAGAGTGGATGGGTGGCGGTGGTGGTTTGGCGACGGGAGAGCGGATGGGTGGCCGTCTGGGGTTGGCCTTTGCTCAACTGAAGCGAGTTGTCGAGTTGAGAGTGTTGGATCCCGCCCGGGTCAATCGGAACCCCGGATCTCCCTCCTCGGATACCCTCACCCTCACCCTCACCCACCCACCCACCCGCGCCTCTGTGCTCACCTAATAATTATGAATCGAACTTGCTGCTAAAAGAGAACTAAATTGCTGTGATGGACTGTACATAATATGCATAAAGTCTCATATCTGCTTCGAAGGGCAAATGTCGCGTGTCTGAGTGTGTGTTTGGTGGGCGGGGTGTTGCGCCAACAGCGCCGAGGCGGCCCGTCGTCTGCCCGCCTGCTCGCCCAAATGAGTGAGTGAGTGAGTGCGGAGATGGAGGTGAAGATGGAGATGGAGGAGAGCGCCCAATAACTGGTCATACACAGCCGAGGGCGTACGCTGTGTGTGATGAGCTCCCTGATGAGCTACTACCCTTCCATCCTTCGATCGGGGGGAAAGTGGGATCGAGACTGAAGGTGAACGGCGTTGACCGGAGTTTCTGTCTTTTGAGGTCGTCCGCGGTGGTAGTGTACCTGTCCGGGTCTACCACGTGGCGGCCTCCGGGCTGCGGAGGGAGCGCGAGTGCGGCCACGCGATGGTGGCTTAGTGGCCCCTCAATGGAAAGCGACGGGGCTCCGAAAGCAGCGAATGGCAGCGTCCGCTGCGCATTGCCGCGGCACGACGTGCAAATTACAAAGGTGTCCGTGTTTGTTGGGGGCGGTTCTGCGCATATCGGAATCACCAATGTCGTGCCGGTACACGTACTGACCTGATGAAAAGCATCCTTCTCTTCCCGAGTTGTGTGCGCAGGTGCGGTGGGTTGGGGTGACGTGGTGGCTTTTGGGGAACCGGTTTGCCCTTTCACCGTGTTGTTTCTTATCTCCAGATCATCATTTGCCTTCCTATTAAACGCTTGCTCAGCTTGGCTGCGGATGGGATTTGTGTTTTTGGTAAGAAGGTGCCGCCCGGGATGTGATGGTCAGTTACTTCGAGTACGCTCAGGGAACGAGCGTATATGTGCATCTGTATGTGCATCTGTATGTGCATCTGTATGTGTGGCGGTTTGAAATGCACGAACATTCTCGCGACCACCGTTGACAAGAACGAACGGCTGTGACGGTGATGACGATGGTTGGTAGCGGATTTTGATCAATGGACAGATTATTAAACAGACTGTATGTCGTTGACGTTTTGTAACGGTGGAAAGCCCGCGTGTTTTTCCCTTACAAGTTTTTCAACTCCTGATCTTTCTTCAGCTTTTTTTCTCCTATTTAAACGCGTCGGCAGTGACGCTCGGCAGGAAAGCGGTAGAGGCAGGGCAACTTTGAAGGCATCGCAATCGCAATCTTCTTCGTGTTGACGACTTCCCGAACACATATTGCGATCCCCGAAGGGAACAACAACCCGTAGTAGTAGTAGTAGTCGATTCATCACAAGCAAGGCTTCTCAAGCTTTCATGATGACGAACAATACTGCGGCGATGGTCAACAACCATCCTGGATCCAATGGCAGAACCGGCCCCCTTTTCCGGGCCCCCTCTGCCCTCAACAATGCTGGCTAGATGCGCCATGTACGTGAATGTGATCCTCTTTCCTTACCATGCACAATAGCAACGTCCATTCATTTCATGTGCTGCACAAACCCTTTGCGCCGCAAAATCACATGAAGCGCCTCTAATACTTGAAGTCAAGAGTATGGACTGGATTGGCACGACTGCAGGAGCTCCATGCCCGCAAGTCCATAACCGAAGAGAGTTAGCTCATCTTCGGTTGTTTCCTCGCCAGGTATCGCTCCCTAGCAGACAGGACCGCTGCCTCGTCGTTGCGCCGTTTCCCGCCGATCACCACTTCTGACCCCATCGCCGACGATCCTCCTGCTGCTGCCGCCGCCACCGCCGCCGCCGCAAGGTCTGCAGCGCCCACTGGCTGCGGCGGCGGCAGCAGCACGCCGCCACCGCCGGAGCTGCTTGGCGGCAGTGCGTCGCCTCCGCCTCTGCGTCGAACCGCCGCCTGCGCCGCCGCCGCGGCCTCGTCACCTTCCGAAGCACCCGGCGGCCGCCGCTGCTGGTCCGCTGCCAACTTCCCTCCCTCCTCCACTCCGCGAGACCCGGGGCCCTCTGATCCCCGCGTCCGCTCCTCGTTCTGCCCTTCACCCAATTCCGCCTTTTCCTTTTCCTTCTGCTGCTGCTGCTGCTGAGCGAGTTTTCGCCCGATGAGGGCCTTCTCTGCTTCCAATCGCAGCCGGTCGTATCGATCGAGCTGCGATAGGACTTTGGCTTGGGAGCTCCCTGCGGGGTGGTGGATGCGGTGGTGGTGGGGAAACGTAGGAGGGCGGGAGGCATGATGAACACAATAAGTTCCTCAGCGCCAACTACCCCCCGACAGAGACACCACGGTCCAACCCCCCTCTATGCCACTCGTGGAAGCTCCCCACTCCCCCATCCTCCCCTTCACTCGCACCCGCTGCCGCCTCGTTCCTGGAAGCGGCCGCCACAGTATCGTCTCCGCCGCCGCCGCCCTCGCTGTCGCTTCCCCCCACCGGTGCTGGCGCCACCCTGCCTTCGCTTCCGCCTCTCCCTTCTGCGCCGGCAGCTCCTCCTCCTCCTCCTCCTCCTCCTGCTGCGGCCGCCGCCTCCTCCTCCGCCTTTTCCTCCTCATTCTCGTCCCGGTCGGCTGGATGGTTCGACTTTGCGGTGCCGTACGCCACGTTTTTTGTGAGGAGGTTGGCGTAGAAGTTGCCCATGTGGCCTACCTTCCGTACATCATTGCGCTGCTCCTCGAGCTCCCTGATGACGTGGCATGGGACGACAGGACATGGCGTCGAAAGGATATGGCGTGGCGTGGCATTGCGTGGCGGAATGACGGAGCGTGTGATGTGCGAACATGGAAAGCGGTAGTGGTATGTGTTGTGAAGTGACATGGCCACGGGGGGGTTTTGCGAGCTGCGCCCGGCAGGGCAATAGCGTGACATCAGGATGCGACAGCAGGATCAGAAACCGGAACCGACTAACGCCAAAGCATTGCCAGAGCCATCTAATAAAGGACAATAATATTGTTGTTTCATTCGACTAACTGCTACGCTGCTAAGCCCTCACTATTTTTAGCATGACAAACATCCAGCAACCAACCAACCAACCAACCAACCAACCCGCCAACCAAAAAATCAACCCTTATCAAGTTTTAAATTCGCCCATCACCCCATTACTTTTGGCGTTCCGCCTCGAGCCACTTCTTGTCCTCCTCGAGCTTCTTGCGGTAGGCGCTGGTGACGAAACGCTCCTTGTCCTCAAATAAATGGTCCTCCTGCTGACGCTCCTTTACCATGCGCCGCTCGTACAACACGTCCTGCAGAGTGCAGTACAGAAACGCCGTACAGAAATACCACGTCACGTGACACACGACGTGTATAAATATACATATGCAACTACATACCTCAAAAAGCATTTCCCACCCTCGACTATGCTTCTCCTCGAGCCCCAGGCTCCATACGTACATTAGATATATCTATGTGCTCCTCCATGTTGCTTTTCTACCTGTCACCAGCCCCTGCTCCTCACGAATCGCCCCCCCTGGCGAGTAAGTTAGAAATGTTGTGTTTATGTGTGTGTTTGTGTTTGTGTGTGTGTTTGTGTGTGTTTGTGTGTGTTTGTGTGTGTTTGTGTGTGTTTGTGTGTGTTTGCGTGTGTTTGTGTGTGTTTGTGTGTGTTTGTGTGTGTTTGCGTGTGTTTGTGTGTGTTTGTGTGTGTTTGCGTGTGTTTGTGTGTGTTTGTGTTTGTGTGTGTGTTTTATAACTTCCTGAGTTGCGTTACCACCCAGAGGAGTGTAACCTTCGGGGGCCCATACCCATACGTACCCGGGGCCCGGAGGGACGGCGCAACAGGGCTGGAATTTGTCCAAATAAGGCTCCAAGAGATATTTGTTTACATACACATATATATACATATATACATATATATAGATAGATTTGTTTATACATACAGATATACATACAAGGAGATTAGCACAGGGCCACACCTGCTCGCGCTTGCGCTGCTGCGCCTGCTCCAGCAGCGATGCAATGTACTTGCTCTGCCGCTGTACCTTGTCCTGTTGCTTGCTGGTCACGCGGGCTTCCTGAATGCTGTCGTACACGCCGTCGTAGTCAAAAACCGACGGATCCTCTGCCAGTGCTTCCTCGTAAACTTGCTGTACCTGCAAAGGGAAACGTTTTCCGTGTTCAAATAAGTCATTTTCGCCATGTGAATGGGAGGAGCTGTCTGCAGGGGCTATCGCCACCGCGGGGTGAGAATTTAGGCAGAGGGGGTGCAGGGGGTGGCACTTAACGAGACGCCACGGTTGGGAGACCGGGCCGGAGAGCAATTGGGAAGGTTCATCCTTGACCCTTAACAGAGCCAGGATGCGGGTGATTCAGTAAGGGGATTTTTCTTGTCACGCGTATGACGGTTCCTTGCTTTCGCATGGGGCAAAGGCTCGTTGGCCCACGGAGCGGTCCCCAGGCCCACCGCACGAACCTTGGCTGCTGCGCGCTTCTTATCAGCCTGGCGAGCGATTTGGCGCTCCACATCCTCTTCGTCCGAGTCGTCGTCGCCAAACACGTTTGCTGGCGCGACCTTGCGCTGCGAAGATGCTGAAGCTTGGAGGCCGGGCTTTTTTGGCACAACCTTTTGTAACCCATACTGAACTCCTTTTTGACCAATAATCATACTAGACGTTTGCTTGCTCATCCTGCCGGTCACTCAGTCAGGCAAGGGAATCGTGTTTCGTGGAAAACTGGAGGTGCATGAAGTTAGTTTTCCTTGTGTTTTAGAGACAACAGTAAAGTATATTTTGGTAAAATATTTACAGCTTTGTATCTTGCAATCGCCTTCCTATTATGGAAGTCCTCTTTGTTCATGCCTCCTGTACAGGGTAACTGCATCTGTGTTTTCCGGAACAAGTAATAGGTAATATGCAAATTCCTATGGCATAGAATTGCGGTAGTTTGGCTTTAAGAAGCTGGGGTGTGCAGCCCACGCCCCCGCAGTGCTGTTGACCGGTGAATCATGAAGGCCGCTACTGGCACCGTGGAAATGCAGAATCTTGTCTTCTCTAGATGGATAGAGGTAATGGAGAGCGACACGACCATTGACTGCCTGGCTGTCGGCCATGGCGGTCGATTTGGTTTGCCCTGAAATAATGTAATATTGGATTATTGTTATTCCCCTTCAGGTCAAGCACAAGGCGGAACCTCACAATTACATCGAGTATTTCCTTGTCACAGACACGGGAAATGAGATTCTGGCTATTAGCGCGGAGGACCACGGCAACTCACACTACGTGTACCAGTCCACGGGGCCATTTACGAAGTATGGAATGCTCAATAGCAAAAACAAGGCGGATACCATAAGCTGGTGAGCATTCGCACCTGCCCTAAGAACGGGTGGGAGGTTGAGGGGCGGGGTGGTACTTGGGGCCCCGCAATGTCGATGCTTCACATGAACACCTCCTTCCTACCGCCGAACGTCCACGTAGACACCCCAAGTAGACACACTCATTCGGGGTCCCGTCTCGGCGCAACAAACCAGATGCAATGGCGAAAGGGTCTAAACATGCGAAAACGACAGCAGCAGACTCAGCATACACGGTACACAGCGAGGCGAGGCGATATCTGCACCCAAATCAACCTCCCCCTCGGCACATAAATCATTACACAGTGTATATAACCCATCACACATCGAGGTTGGCCATACTTAGCGCTTCTCTGCGGCTTTGAAGTCACTACACCTCTCACCTCACGTACCCCACACTCGCACTCCCGGTGCTGCGGCCTTCCAACCCTCCCAGGCTGGAAAAGATCATCAAGGAGTCTCAAATTAAAGTGGACAGCCAGCTAGCGGCCGAAGTGGCCCATGCTGGGGAGCCCACCCCAGACAACCCACTGGGGCTGTACTACATACAGCACAAGTAAGGCCCATCCCGCCATCTCGTCTCTCTAATGCTCAGGGGGCCCACCAGCGCACCTGAGTGGCTCTGTGTGAGCCACCTGGAACTGGGTTTCCTGGACTGGAGAGCCGGGGTCCGTAACCCAGATGCCAAAAGGGCGGGGCCGGGAAGAGGGGACTGTCCGAATACTCTCGACTAAGGAAAGAATGCTTGGAAAGGTTGTAAGTCGTGAACGGTGAACCGAGCTGCTTATAAAAGACGTATCATGGCATTGTTCTTAGGGTTTTTCCACGGCGGGGGAGGCCGCGGCGTTCAATCAAATCGGGCGATCCGGGGTGATGTGGGTCACTGGGAATGCGGCTGAGTCCACGGTCGCGGTTCTTCCGGAGTCGCGTCCGTCAGGGAGTCCGGGTTAAGGGGGAGGTTGCCGTGCACCCCCAACGAGCTAACTGCAAACCACCAACCGGTAAAACCGTGCAGAGTGGAGAAGGTTATGAACCCCGACGGCACGCACACGCAGCGCTTCTTCCTTCTTGACCAGTACGGCACGTGGCATTTGGCGGTTGTCGGGGAGGAACGGGAGACGCGCGACGGGCACTACGTCTACAGAGCGGTGAGTATGCGGGTGGGGGCCCCGGGCAGCGATACGGGCCGCGATCGCCCGCCCTAGCTGCAGTCGTCCCCCGCTGGGCCGTCGACTCCGACTGATGTTTTTCTTTCAAACTCACATCTCGCAATGTTATCGCAGCTCCTCTTAGCTGTCCTCCACAACTCCTGTCTTTTTTGTAGGGTTTACTCCTTTCTGTTGTCGTCCTTGCTTGCTTTTTTCGCCTCGGCGGAGTTTTTCCCTCGCTCGCGATCATGCGCGTGCTCTCCCCTTCCCTTCCCCCTTGCCTAACGCCATAACCCTGAACACTCCGCAAGCCCGCCTCCTTCTCAAAACTTTTCCCACGCGCGGCGAGCCCTCCTCGTGTGCCCCTCCTCGCCCTCCTCTCGTCCCTCGGGGCTCCTGCAGACCGAGGAGTTCTCCACACGCTACCCCCTGTCCTGCCACGCACAAAAGGACGTGATCCATTGGCTGGAACAGCGAGTGACGCACAACCTGCCGCCGTCGCATTCGGGGGCCGCGGCGCAGGCTCGCAAGCTTGACGGTTCCGGCAGTAGCTGCACGTCCGCCGGCGTAAACGCTGCGGGGCCAGCTACGTCGGGTGTAGTGGCGGGAGCGCCAAGCAGTGTCGGAGGCGGCGGCTCGGCGGAGGCCTGGGGAACGTCAGGGTTCGCGACGGCCGCCCCCGACGCCACGCCCATGTCGGGGTTGGAGGCCGGGCCGAACGGTGACGGCACCGCGGGGTCGTTGATGCCGCAGCCGGGGGAGTTCCCCATGCCTGTGCTGTTGCCGCAGCAGCAACCGGTGGGGCCAGAAGGGCCAGGAATGCCCTACGCAAACCATCATCAACACGACCCAGCTCCGCTGCCACAACAGCAGCAGAAGTCGCAGTCCCAGCACCAGCACCATCTGATGGTGGGTCTGCCAGCGCCATCAGGGCCTCCGTCTGAAAACGCAGATGCGGACCCCACCGCGTCTGGCCTTCGTCACCCCACTCCACAGCACCAGTCGTCCATTTCCGCAGCGTGCCTTGGGGATATGCAGGCGGGCGGGGTGGCCGGGGGTAGCGATACTGCGGAGCGCCAACCGCCGCCGGAGCCAGCGGCGGCGGAGACTGTGCAGCCTGTTGCTGTCGGCACACCACCACCACCGCTGCCACCGCCCTCGCCGTTGTTGCTCCCTCAGGGCGGTGGGTTCCCTTCCAACCACACCGGCGCGCTGCCTGAGCCCGGGGACCAGCACCAGCCTGTGGGCCAGCCTCCCACTTTGTCAACGCTACCGCTCCAGCAGCAGCAACATGAGGTAAGGCGACTCCCGCTTTATAGAGAGAGCCGTGCGAACAACCGCATGGGTGCAAACACTTGCACCCATGCGGCTTCGGAAGGGCGAGAGCGGCAACCTCGGACTAAAAATATTTTTACCATGGCGGGATTCTTTTTTCTTTTTATAGAGTGGAGCAACAGGGTGGCGGGTTGAGTTGTTGCCAAAACGCGCGAGAGTGCTGGGCGTGCGGTGCTCGTGTTGCAGGACAGGGACGGCGCGCATGCGCCTTGGGGCAAGCAACGATCGAGAAAAATGCGGTGGGGCGTCTGCCTGTTTGTACATGTGTGCGTGTGCTTGTTACACCTTCTGGAGTTGTGTTGCCCTTACATACATACATAAATACGTACGAGCCATGAGGGGGCATAAGGACCCGACAAGGCTGACCGAAATAGCATTTTAGCCTTTGTGAGCGAATGTTCGCCGTGTTTTCTCCTTGTGCGGCACTTTCTTTCCTGTGCAGGCCGCCGCGCAGCCGCAGCAGCAGCAACAGCAAGGACTACGCGTCCCTTCGCCGCCGCCGCAGCAGCAGCAGCAGCAGCCTGCGTTACCAGGCATTCCATTACTTCAGCAGCAGCCCCAACCGCGGCAAGGGGCCCCGGGCTGCCAGCCTGCCCTGCCTGCGGAGCCGCAGGGATTGGTACAACTGCTGGCAGGGCTTGCGGCATCAATGCCCGGTGCTGGAGGCGGCGGCAGCGGCAGTGGCAGCGGCAGTAGCACACAGGCACAGCTGGTGAGCAACGGCCCGACGCTGCAGCTACAGCTGCCTCTGCCGCCACAGCTACAGCTCCAAGGGTCCAGCATGCCGCAGCTGACCTTGCCGCTGTATCAGCAGCTACCGCAGCAGCAGCAGGGCTTGCCGCAGCTACAGCAATTGCAGCCTTTGCAACACCCATCACTTCAGCAGTTTATGGTACCGAGCCTGTTCCAGCAGCCGCCGCAACAGCAGGCGCTACAGCAGCAGCAGCAGCAACAACAACAACAACCAACGCTACAACATCAACATCAACAGCTCCAACTTCCGTCGCTTGACCCACATATGCAGTTGCAGCAGCAGCACCTTCAGATGTTGCAGCAGCAGCTGCAGCAGCGGCAACAGGAACTACAACAGCTGCTACAAAGCAACCCAGCTATGCTGGCACTTGGCAATTCTGCAGGGCCGCTGCAGCAGCAGCAACAGCAACAAGAACACCATGCTCTGCTACAGCCTACCGGATTACTAAACACCACGGGACAGCAGCTGCAACAACAGCAGCAGGTACTGCTTCCCGGCGGGCTGTTGCAGGTGCCCAACAACACAGCCCTCAACGCCTTGCCAGGGCCCGCAGCTCCCGGGTCCCAGTCAAGGAGTCTCCTCGGTACCGTCGGTGGCGGCAGTGGCGGCGGCGCCGCGCCGTCACAGCACCCCCCGGCGGATCCGGCTGCGCTTGCTTCCGCATCAAGTCAGGCAGGTGTTAATCTTTTTGGCTTGCAGGATCTGATTCAGCCGCCACAAAAGATGGGGTCTGCGGCGGCGGTTCCGGGGTTATCTGGTATGACGAAGGATGCATTGAGTCCCGCAGCGGCGACTTCCTCTGCGCTAAGCCAGCCACCATTCGCCCAGCTGGGTGCACCGGCAAGGGCACCCCAGGGCGCCAGCGCCGGGCTTAGCCGAACGGCTGGGACAGCCGCAGCTGCAGCTGCAGGCGGCGGCGTCGGCGGTGGCAGGGCCACAATAGGAATCACCGGAATCCAGGGACCAGAGCAGGCTGCCAGTGGAGGCGGGGCCGGCAGTGGGATCAGTCTCGGCTGGGGCCTCGGTTGGCCTCCAGGATTAGCAGGACCTATGTCCGCCCGCACAAGTCCTTCCTCTTTCGATGACCTGCTCGCCCCGCACCTTCGCCCGCACATGCAGCTGCTGCAACACCAACCATCGCCGGCACAGCCGCTGGTGCAGGTAGGAGGCGCTGGGGGCGTGCCGGGAGCGCTTCAGGGCGGCACCGCTGCCGGCGGCGGTGGCGGAGGGTACGGCGCAGCTGATACGCTAGCCGGCGGCGCCCCGAGTCCAGTGGCGGCGTCCGCAGCAGTCAACGGCGCGCTGCCGTCGCCGTCGACAATGGGCTTTGTTGGGAGCATGGGTGCGGGAACACCGCCACCTGGCGCTGGGATAGCCGCGGCTGCTACGGGGCTGCCGACAGCGTTGGCGGCCGGGACGGCGGCATTTCCCGGGTCGCAGGTGCCGCAACAGCCGCCGCCACATTCTTTCCAGGCTGCTACTGCTATTGCTGCCTCAGGTGGCCTTCCCATAGCTCCAGGGAGCGCGTCATTGCCCAGTGACAAGACTGGCAAGGAGGCGGGCCCGTGTCCGGGGACTGAGCCGGGCTCAGCATACCTCGGCGGTGGCGGCCGCGGCGGCGGTGGCGGTGGCGGTGGCCGCGGCTCTAGCGGCAAGCACAAGTGAGTCGTTCCCTCGAGGCGGACTACTTTTTATGTCCCCAACCTAGCTTTAGCCGCGGCGCTAAGGAGGCGCTTGGGCCTCTGCTGACTCGCATGGGTGTACTCGTTACACCTCTCTATCTGGGTAACCCAACCGGGTTGCAACACACACACACACACAACACACACGCTCCCTTTATAGTCTCATCTGGAGTGTTGACATATTGGTTGATACTGCGGTTGAGGTTATTGAGGTTTTTTACCCTTAGGCCGAGAGAGAGGTGGCATACTGTGTGGTGGCCTAGGGGGGAATGGCCGAGGAATTTCGCTTCTCAGAGGAGAGTCGGGTTGGGCAGATCGGGGTGGGGTAGACCGATGAGGAGAGCTGAACCATGCTTGGATGCATTCAGCTGGGTGAGCTGTGTGGTGTGATGGGGGATAGCCGGTGGGGTGTGTGGGGTGCGCTGCTGCTGGGTGGGTGCCTCTGCTGCTCCTGCTAATTGCGTTCGAGGAGGGCGTGTGAGAGGATGATGCAACAAGGCCCCCAAGGGCGACGTTCGTCGAGGGGGAGTTCTTCGGCTTCGTCATCCGGGGGCCCCGTGGGCGTGCGTGCGGCGTTTTGGTCAGCCCGTCTTGCCTCATGTCATGTCGTGTAACCAGGGGGGTAGCCAGGGGCCATGTAACTTGTGATGCCATGTCATGCAACGGGTTTTCTTCCGCATCATGCCGGTCTTGTCCGAACAAATGGCGGTGGCGCCGCCCATAGTCTCGCAAGCCGATAGCACGCGCACGAAGTTCTTATCGCGCATCATCTTCTTCATCTGCACGGACGAGACGGGTGGGATGGCATGTACACGTATGGGATGTGGTGATAAGGCCCATACAAGACTCCTGTGCTCCTTGTGATATTTGAGTGTGCGTGAGGGATTTAGGTGATATGTGGGATGAGTGAGATGGCATGGCATGGCATGGCATCATGTCACGTCAGGATTGTTGCGCTGCGTGCAGGTTGGCGGGTGTGGCGGAGGTGGCCCACAAACGTAAGCTAGCGCGACTGGCGGCTGCTGGAGAGGAGGCTGTGCGACTGGCTCAGGGCGCGTACCTCGCTGCCCTGCGGCATCAGGCGCTGTCAGAGGCGGCGCAGCAGGAGGCTCTGCGGAAGACTATTGCCAGCTGGGTCCGCGGGCAGGTGCGTGGGTGCGGGTGCTCGCTTTTGAATTCCATTTGGCGCCACCCACGACGTTTGGCGACAAAACTGAAAGCGACTTTTCCTCTGTTTTACTTCTTGAGTATAGTAATAACAACTTTCATTTTGTCTTTTCCCCTAAAAACATTTTTGTTTCTGTTAGCTCTACATTCTAATAGCTCAAATTTCAGCTATACGTTACGGTTGTGGATTAGGAAAATTCGTAAGTTGTATTTGGTTGGGGGATGGAAGTTTGAGGTTGGTTAGTTGAGGACGGGCAGATGCGGAGAGGAGGAGGGGGAAGGGGAGGGAGGGAGAGGGCGCACGACGCTTGGTATGGTATTGGCCTTGGGGGATGGTGATGTCAGCGGAATGGATGTCGCCAGAGCCGCTATGAGAACATCCTCTCCCTCCCTCCTCGTTTTGGGTTTATGCGCGCACGATGTCGTACCGTGTCCGTACCGTGCCGCAGATTTCTGACGATGAGGTCAGCGTTAACGGCTGGCACGAGACATTGGAGCAATTGCTGCGCGACGCCAACCGCACACGCTCCGTGACCGTGCCGTTCCTCTCCAACGAGCGCCTGTTGGAAGTCAGCCGCGGCTCCGTAGAGGCCATAACCCTGGCGGCGGCAGTGTCGCTGACGGCGCCGTACGATCCCGCCGCTACACCTTGCGTCCCGCCGCCACCACCGGTACTACTCCCGCCGCCGCCGCCGCCGCTGCCTCCTTTTCCGGCTCCACCACCGACCTCGCAGCCGGCGGTTGCAGCAGCAACCCCGGCTCCCGCACCAGCCCCATTGGCGGTGACTGCCCCGACCTGCGGCGGCGGCTGCGCACCAGGCGCTACTGCTGCTGCGGCTGCTACTGCGGCTGCTGCACCGATGGCAGCCCAGCCGGCAACGACGAACATGCCTCCCAGCGCCGAGGCGATGGCGGCAGTCAGCAGCTTGAAGGCCTTGCTGCTGGGGGAATTGAATGCCGCAGTGCTGGGTCCAGCCGCCGCACCCGCCGCACCCACACAGACTCACGGGTCACAGCAGCAGCAGCAGCAGCTGCAGCTGCCTACGGCACCTGGGATAGCTGCGCCCATTGCTCCGGCCGCCGCTCCTGCGGACGGTCCCGTGCCCATGGATGTGGACGAGACTCCTCCGGCCCCAGGGCCTGCTGCTGCAGTCGGCGGCGTGAGTGCGGCCGCAGGGACGCAGGGACAGCCTCCGCCTGCCCTCCAACTGGCGAGTGGCGCCGTCTCACTGGCAACCAGCAGCGCTAACACCAGCACTGGGGCTGGAGCCGAAAGAGGAGGGGGAGGAGTTGTGATAACCGGCACTGCAACAGGGGCAGCAGTACCGGGGCTCTCCGGGCCGCCAGCCCCGAGCAGCAGCACCGATGATCAAGGGCCGTCGCGACAGGTTGCGGCAGCTGCCGAGGTAACGGCGGCAGCTGCGCCCTCTGCCTCACCACCACATGCCACTTCCATGGGGCAAGGACCGGCTGCGGAAAGGAGCGCCGTTGCCTCCGCCGCCGCCGCCGCGGCGCCAGCACTGCCGCCGCCGCCACAGCAGCAGCAGCAGCAGCAGCGGCTGCCGGCGCGGCGGCCCCCGCTTCTGGAGATTCCAGGAACCCCGGTAGCTGCCGCCTCCCTCATACCCCCCCAGCCGCAACACCCTCCACAACCACAAGCTGTGGCTTTGCAGCCACAGCCGCAACCGCGAGTGATGCAGCAGCAGCAACAGCAGCAGCCGCCATTGCCGTTGCCGTTGCCGTTGCCTAGTCTTCCGAGGCGGCCGACGGGCCCGGTGGGGGCCTCGGCGGTGTTGGCGTGTGCGGGCAGCGCCAAGAGCTGGTCCTTTTCTGACCCCCATTTGACCAAGCACGGCGTCCGTATTGCCTTGGAGTCCCTCCGGGAGCTGGCGGCTCTGTGTCCCCCGGTGGCTAATATGGCCTCCAGTAACGTCGTGGATACGGTGAGGGGGAGGTGGCGGGTGTAGGGGGGAGGTGGCGGGTGTAGGGGAGAGGTGGCGGGTGTTGGGGGGGAGGGGTGGCGGGATGGAGGGGTGTGGGTGGAGGCTCTCTACCTTGAGGGGGTCGTAGAATGGAGATGGGGACGGTGGTCTAGGAGCGGATACGGGCGGGAGAGGAGGTTCCTACCTCACCCACATGTTCATTGAAACACATAGTATAATGTCTAAATAAGCGTGTATATGTATTATATATATGTCTTATGTAATTATGTATATGCTATAATGATATCTCTTAGGGTTAGAATAAGAAATAAATAATTCTATAATCTATAAATCAATAATTATCATATATACATATTCAGGTAGGGTTTTAGGGTTTACCTGCAGAGCTGGCCTTCACTCACCATCGTTTCTCTACCCGGCTGGCCTTGTTGGTTGGTGCAGGTCAGGAAGTTTGAGTCGCACCCGCACCCCTCGGTGTCCGGGCTGGCAAAGGACATACTCAATCGCTGGAGGGGCTCGTTTATCCACCGCCTTCGTTCCATGTCGGATTCGCGCTGCTACCAGGATCCGGTAGCGGCGCTAGAATCCAGGATCCAGGCCAATGAAATCATCTTCCCAAACCTGGACAAGCTCCTGGGTGCGCCGCGAGGATCAGCCGCTGCCGCCGTCGCCGCTGCAGGTACAGGCGCCGGCGCTGCCACTGCCACTGATGGGGCCGCAATGACGCCTGCCGTACTACAGGCGCCGGCAGGGCTGTGCACGACAGCATACGCCAGAGGCGGCGGCGGCGGCGGAAGCTTTGCAACCGGGCCCTGCGTGTCGTACTCGCTGGCGGCAACGCCGGTGGGTGATGGGTTTCACCAATTGGCGGGTTTTCCCTCAACACCGCCGCTAGCCGTCGCCTTTGACAACACACCGGTGTCAGCGGCGGCGGCAGTCGGTACGACCACCGCAAGTGCACCTGCCAGCGGCGGCGTCACACCCTCCGGCGACGCGGCCGCTACAAGGACGGCGGAGGTTTCGCCACCGCGAGGCCTCTTCGATGCCGCCGGGGGTTCCAACACCTCAGCTTCCACACCTCAGCTTTTCAGCCGTTACGGCGCCGCCGCCGGTATGCCGCCGCCAGGAGCGCAGCTAAGTCCTCCGGGTCTTGGGGTTCTCGAAATGCCCTCCGTAGCCCCTCAGCCTCTATTTTTTCCACCATCGCCACAGCTGCTACCGCAACACCAGCAGCCGCAACAGCCTTCGCCGGCGTTGGCGGTGCCACAGGCGCTGTCAACTGCGGCGGCGGCGATGGCGGCGTCAGCGTACCAGGTTCCAGCAGCATCTGAAGCTACACCGTCGCCGCTGCCGCCGCCGTCGATGCCCACGAGACCTCAACCTGCGACGCCAGGGCAAAGCGCAGCATCAATGCCATCTCCTCGACGACCCACGCCGCAACAGTTGACGCCTCATGTGCCCGCCGGTACGGCGGCGACGGAGGCGCAGCAGCAGCAGCAGCAGCAGCCGCCGCCGCTAGGGGTGATACCCTCAACTGCTGTGCCGCCGCGGGCAACCCCAACACGAGCGGTGCCTCGGTCGTCAGCACTTGCGACGGCAGCACCGCCACCACCAGCAAGGGGGACTCCATCTGTGCCGCCGCCGTCGCCGTCGGCATTGCGGGCTGCGCCAACCGCAGAGTCTGCACTGGCGGCAGCGGCGGCGCCACCGCCGCCGCTTTTATCCTTGCCGCCGCCTCCCCCGCCATTTCCCGCGTACGGCGCTGCTGCTGCCGCCGCATCCGGCAACCACGTTACTTCCACAATGCCAGTTTTCGCCGCCGCCTCCACAAATTTTGCATCCATGTCACCAGCTCTGCCGGAGGCCACGCCCGCTGACGTGGCGGCGCTGTTGGCAACCTCTGCCCAGAGCCTCGTGGAGCACATGCAAACCAGCGCCGCCGCTGCCGCCGCCGCCGCCAGCTGCGGTGCGCCGCCGCCGCCGCCGTCCATTTCTTCCGCCCAGCTTAACCAGTTGTTTACGTTGGCATCCACAGCTCAGGTTTACGCTGCTGCTCTGAAAACCGCTGACGCGGCCGGCGCGGCGTCGGCCTGGCAGAGCTTGGTACAGCAGCTACGTCAGGCGCAGGTCCTGAACCTGGGTGTTGCAGGGGCTGGGGCACTTGGCAGCGGTGCTTCACAGCGGCTGTCATCGCCATCGTCAATATCGTCGGCGACAGGTGTGAAGCCGGCAGCGCAGTTGCTGGCACGGCCAGCGGGCGGTAGAGTAGTCGGTTTGACAGCGCCGCCGCCGCCACCACAAGCCCAACCGCTTCAACCACCTACGCTTTCGCATCCGTCCACCTCTCCTGCTGAGGGAGCTGCTACGGCAACGGCATTGGCTGCGCCACTTGAGACAGAAGATAAGGCCCCCCATGCGATGCATACGTGCAGCAGCCATGCAGGGGAAGCCGCGCAGCCACCGGCCACTGCCGCGACAGTCGCCAACCGGGGAGTCGCTGCTGATGTTTCATCAGAGGGAGCAACTGCCGGTACGGCGGTGACGGCGCCACCACCGCCAGAGGGCAACACGGCGACGGCGGCAGGAGCCGCTGCTGCAACTTGAGAGGCCCCTTGCTCCTTACTAGGGGAGTTCTATAGCTCGCTCGCAAGTAACCAGTAGACCTCGTGATCCATTTCGCCGTTTCCCCTCGCTCCATCATGGTACGGCAGCTGACAGCGGCTCCCGTAAGCACGCAACCGCTGAACAGGACGGCAACACGCTACTGCACCGAGCAGTAGTGGATGAGCCGCCTGAGTAAATGACAGGCCAGTGCGGCTCAGTCCGCCAGTCCGCCAGCCAGCCAGCTAATCAACTCCTCTGTCGGCCCAGGGGTACTGCGGTGGTGGTGGTGTGGGTCGCTGCTGGAGTTTACGGTGTTGCCTGGGCGCCATGGAGGCATCAGCTCAGCATCCCCCATTCATTGGGACACTGGGGCATCGGGTTATCCGGTTCCGTGTCGCAGGTCTCCGGAGTGGAAGCGGGCTCCTTTGTGGCAATCGGTTCCGTCATGTCGATGTCGTTGTGTTGCAATAGTGTGCCGCAGGGTGCTGAGTCCGGACGGTTCCGAACTGGTGCGGTGGGCAGCAAGTAGCAAAGGGGCCTCTATCGGTATGACACCCCTAGGGTATCCCTTCCTCGTAAGCTTCGGTTTGGTTTTGCAGTCGCCGGATGGATATGTGTGCTGTGTGTGCTGTGGGGAGGGGTGTTGGAAAATGGTGTGGCCGCTGTGGTTTGCATCTTGCGTGGGAGTTGCGATCCATTTCCCCCGCTGTGCGCGATGTGGATGTCTTGTGGTGAACTGATTTGGGAGCTAGGAAGGGAAACGGTGGTTCGTCTTTCGCGTGCCTCGGGAGGTGGTGAGGCGGTGTGTGCGACGGGTTGGTCAACTCTTTGAGGCGTAGGTAAGGCCGAGAGAGGTGTTTAATAACGTTGAAAACACGGAGGGCGGGGATCACGATCGCGAGAGCTTGCGATAGAGGACGGCACGGTGCATATTCCTTTCCCTCACTCGCGCGTCTGGGAGGTAAAAGGAAGGGAGGGACGGAGAGAGGGACAGACAGTCAACCGCCAGATGGACGTTGACGGACGGTCAAGTGTCCATGAGACTCTTGGGACCATTGCTATCTGTGATGGAGCATTGTGGCGCGTAGGTGTCTGACTTAAGTACTACTTACACTATGCACTTACATAGCATGCAGCAATGCGTTGCATAATGGCTGCGTCCTAGGGCGCATCATATCAGACGGTTGCAGATTCCGCCCGTGTGCCATTTCTGAGAATCTGACGCTACTTGTGTTGCCCTGAAACAGAAGACATGCGGTCTTTCAAAAGGGGCTCGAGTTGTCGGCATCGCCTCGGGTGTCATGCTGTCTTTGTTGGGGTGGCCGCTGCCACCGCCATCGTTGGTGTGGTGCCACCCATCAGGTGCCGTTCTAGTTAGTTGGAGCAGCGCTAATGTATGTACCGTGAGGAGTGTTTTGAAGGCACTGAGTGAGAGCGTTGTATGGCGTTGGTGGAGACCTGGTGCCGTACCGTTGGTGGAACAGAACGTTTTCGAATTCCGCAGGGGCGCGTGACTTTGAGCAAAGAGACCGCGGATTCGGCTGACTGCTCTTATACGGCTGTTTTTCGTGGGATACACTATTTCTGTATACCGCAATGTTGGACTGGCTGGCGATGCACCGTGTGCTGTTGCGTGTCCGACGGTGGGCAGGCTGGGGGGGGGCTCAGGCGTGCGCGTGACTGTGGTACTGTACAGGAAAAGACGGGACACGTAGTCGAGGAATCCCGACGAAGCTGTACTGGCTTAATGGATATTCCGATCATTTCTATCGTGCCCCCGAGCCGGTTATTCATATCCCACGACCTGAGCATGTTAAGGAGCGGTCCTGCTGCTGTGAAATTATGCCAAGGAAGGTAGGGCCTTCCTTTTATCCCACCGACCAGGATCATGCCCCATTTGCAGGTCGAATGATCTTTCCTTTCCCTCTGTCTCTAGCTTCAGGCTACAGGTCGTATCAAGCAGCGGCATCAACCCCCAAACGATGCTGTTTAGATTACACGACCCAAGAGTATTGAGGAAATGTTGTGGATTCTCATCAGCTGCTTGCAAGTAGACTGTGTCCTATGGTTACGATGTAACAGTACAATCGCGTGCAAGCAAAGAACCCACACCATCCAATCTGGCAGCCCACGTTCAATCTATCCACCATGCCAGGAGAGCTCATGCTTTTAGCAGGTGGACGTAGGCAAGTCGTGCTCCCATCAGATTGTGCTTTCTTCCCGCCTACGCCTCGCTGTAAGACACCCTCAAGAGCAGCTGAGGTTCACCATTTCGAAGCCAATTACGACTTCACAAGGCTGTTTAATAATCGCAGCAGGTTGTGTGAAACAGCCGATTACAAAACAGCCGACTAATCTCGATTTGCCAGCTCGGCATTGCGCAACCTCGAAAAACTCTTATGTAACCAGGCCAGATGCGGTCAGCGCCCGTCTGTCCGTGGTGACCAGGGCCCATTTGTCTTGGCCCTCAACACGAGGTCTGTCTCAGACCCTGAGCACGGACAGAGCCCCTGCAGCACGAACTACACACCACCCTGTTCCCATTACTTCACACGGTAACTAAGCTACAAAGGCGACCAGGAAAGTAATTTTGCAGACTGCAAGTGCAAAAGCACCCGAGTGGTGAAGAGCCATTCTACTTACCCGCGTTGTTTCCGGGACGACTACCGGCCACAAGACACAGACCCTTCTTTGTATCTTACACAGAGCTACATAGCACACAAGACCTGACTACCAAAAAGGGGACATCCCCTCCCCACCAAACGCCGATGCCAAGCGGGCTGCCGTACACACACATATAAAGTGCGCATTAAGGGAAATCACATGCAGAAAACATATCGTACACTAGTAGTACATCTGTACGGTGTAAGTATTGACACTTTGGTAAACCTGTTTTTCCAAAGACAGTCCCATACAGCGAAAGCATATTGCGACTAATATAGTACACATCCTTGCTCTCCAAGCACTGCAGCTGGTAACACACTTTTGATGTCGCGGAGCGGCGGCTCAATCCAAACTTAGCAAGAAGGTTCGTCTTGTCGTACATCTAAAATCCCCTCGGGTCGGGTCAAAGCCTTTTCAGGCACGATCGCAAGATATTGTTTCGCCTCGGGCGGCTATACCTTTTACTCTCGCTTGGTGCCCCGCTTGCGGGTGCAATTCCTTAGGGCAAGCAAACTTAATCGCATTCAAGTCAAATGTCCACGTTGCAGGTCGCACCCCAAGTGCTTGTGTGTGTGTGTATGTGTGTGTATGTTTGTGTATGTGTGTGACTAGCATGCTTCAATCAGTATGCATAGGTTTACCTGTTGTCCCTAAACCCGACCCTTGCCGGGTACTCGCTCCCATTGTGCCCCGATTCAACAAAAATGCACGAGGAGGGGAATCAGTAGCTGCTGTATCACTCTCAGCGGCCCAAACAAAACCTTCCTACGAGTACGTGTCCCGTGAAGCCCCCCTCATAACCCGCCAAACCTCGACCGCATACCATGCGCATGTACGATATGACTCATGCACGATTGACGCTCGCTCGCATTGTGGTTTCACGTGCCCGCACATAAGACATACAGGCCGCAATCTCCCATCTTACGCTTACGCGCCTCACAATTCAGAGAAGATGAAATTGCTGACGAGATTCGATGAGCACCAATCCGCTGCGTAAAGAGCTCGCTGCGAAAGGCGAAGTCGACATAACCAAAAGAAAAAATAGATTTGATTCCGTTCAGCACTTTGGAGCGCGACACATTCGACCCTAGGAACAACCAGGCGAAACGCAAACAGCCTGTGTGTGGAGCTTCCTGACGTGCCGCGTTCTCAGGCTGCCTTACTGAATTTTTGGAGCTGTGTTGCACCGTCGCCCACAGCCACTTCCGTAAAACCTTGCGTATGCGCGCCAGCGCCGTCCTCCAAAATCCTCTACCAGCCGTGATGATGCGCGGGACCCTGGAAATGCAGCGCAAAGCCAAAAAGACAATACACAGAATAACAAAAGATACCACATATATGATTACATTCACGGCAATAGTAAATTCACGCAAACCACCATAGAAAGCCAGAGGACGAAGGTAAGGAGGACAGAAGGTACCTAAGGGCACGATGAGGTGTGCGGCAAGCAAAACCTACAGGATGGGGACGTGCGAGCGCATGCAAACGGAAAAACGGAGTTGTCAACCCGATAGAGGACGGTGAGGTGATAGTTGCAGCTTTGTGGCTTAAATGTTTTCAGGGGAGAACAGTGACCCTTCCTCCGTAAACGAGGGGAGACGAAAACACGGCGGCCTACCAGTAGCGGCTCCGGCTGGTTCCTCACGTCGATGCCACCATGTGCGCCGTTCCCGCCGACCGGCCTCGCCTCAGCAAATGGCACAGGCGCCGCGGCTTCGCCGCCGCCGCCACCAAACGGCATCGCATGAGCCGGGCCGTTGGCACCAGCCATAAAAAAATGAGGCTGCGGCTGCCATCCCATATTCGGATGGGCCACGAAGGGCTGCGGCTGCAGTGGCGCCGCCTGTACGTGCTGGTTGAGCACCTGCGGGGCAGGCGGCAGCGGCGGTGGTGCAGCCGCCGCCGCAGCAGCTCCCGCATGCTGCAGGGCAACGGCCGCAGGTCCCGCGGCTGCGACTACGACAGGTACGATGCGCGGGCCACCGCCGCCACCGACAGCACCGCCGCCAACCACGCCCAGCGCTTCGCTGCGTACGGCGCAATGCCGTATTCCGCTGGCAGCAGATTTGGCGCAGTCGGTCGTCATGCCGGCGGCCGCAGTCGTTGCATCAGAGGGCGTGGGAATGGCTTGCAGTACCAGTCGTACAAACAGTTCCGCTGTCAGGACGCGCGCCACACGTGCCATAAGTTCGTTGTTCTCAGGATCCTGTCGACACGTACAGAACGGAACAGAACCGAACGGAGGTAAGCTATGAAGGCGCATGCCAGTAAGAGACGTCAAGCCAGCACAAAGTCACCAAGGCGGGGCCACAAAGATCATTGAGCCAAGACAGGCTTTTCATCAATAAAGGCAAGCGTAAAACCTTCGCTCGCTAGCTCCCTACGGGTTACAAAGGGGTAACAAGGTCCGCATAAATTGCGTGTGTGACGGCGTCCATAAAAGCCTGAAGGGAACGGTCAGCTGCAGATCAACGCAATAACCCACTTTTTTGAAAGAAAGGCTTTTTGACCCGACCACTTGAGACTACCCGGCTATACGAAGGGGGGAAGAGGAAATACTAGCATGTACACTGTCGTGCTGTGGGATTGAGCCACAGCAAGAGCAGTCATTCACGTGGCCGGCTCGCCTGTCTACATGTCAGACGTCGGACGGGGCCAGGCAGGCCGTTACGATGTGCCTGGTCATGTACGTCGGACCAGATGATGCAACAACACCTTCCACACGACGACTGTCAAACGCACCCCTCCACTGCTGCTCAGTAAGCAGCTCACCTGAAGTCTCCAGTCGAAGAACCGTCGGCCCAAGAGCGCCGCCGTACTCTCCGTCAGCTCCTCGAGGTCCAACCGTACAGCCAGCTCCAGGCACCGCACCACCCAATCCAAGGCTCCAGTAGACGGGCTCCCCGGCCGAGGTGGCGGGAGCTGCAGGTAGTCAGCTGCTGCTGCCGCACTTGCACAGGGCTGCGTGGCTAGTCGAGGGATGACATGCTCAACCGCAAAGGCGGCACACCGGTCGATAATTTGCGGACAATGGTACTTATCAGCGAGGCCCAACAGCGGCAGGAAGCTGCGACGGAGTTTGGGAAGCGCGTTATCGAAAGGTCATTATGAGGCTGATCACGGAAAGTAGCTGGATTGAGAGTGAGGGAAAGATGTCAGGGCCATTAAAACACAAGAAGTCTGTTGCTGGGATGCATGTAAGGCATCTAAGGACATGGGCAAAGTAGGGCACCGGTGGTGCATGTTTGGTTGCTGTCGAGGCGCATGCAACACGCCATTGTGTTGCGCGCGTTGCGGGTGAGAGTGACAGGTTAGGTGTAATGTGGTCTCTGCAGGATGATGGAAGCATGAGAGCTGCTGAGAACTTTAAGCGTCCCTTTAGTCTGTCCGGTTCAAAAGCGTGCCGGAAACCCCGTAAACAAACAGGTTCTAACCAGAGCATGGTACCCGACACCGCACACCTGGCGGCATCCAAAGTGGAACCTTGCTTGCGGTCCTTAGGGTACGGCGTTGGGTAAAGACAGGACAGCAGCAGCATTAGGTCCGCAGCCGTGTCCGTCAGGGCAAGGGTGACGAAAGGGCTCCCTGAGGATGAACCCATCGCATCCTGGCATCCGGAAGAGGCGCCCAAAGCACCAGCGCCACGACCAACAAGCACGCGCAAGTGGGAATTTCAAGCAGCCATACAAAACAAATTACTGGCAAGCGAAACAAGGCTGTTCAGATACGCCACAGCTCAACGACTTTGGTTGTAAAGTGCACCGTAATGACTACAATAGTTGCTTCGGGAGTTGCGGCTCATAGGCTCGAATGATAGTGGCGGCAACAGTACCTATTATGCAAAAGGCTATCTTTAGACGCAAGACCTACCATTTCCTCTTCGTGCGCGGCGATCAGGTCAAGGAAGAGGCGGCTCCACATTTCCAGCACAACCCGATGCAGCCATAGCTCCTGCCCATCGCTCGTCAGTACGCGAACATCCGCCCTAGCGCCCAGTGGTCCATCACGTGAAAAAAACTCGTCAGGCCGCCGCACTCCGCAAGCTCGCCCAGCCTGTTGCGTTGCAGGTGAGACACCAAGGACCCTAACAGGGGCTGCCATTCTACTTTACCAATTAATGGTCTGCCTTGTGATGTAAAACCTTTTCGAGTAAAGGGTAAAGTCAACGTTGGCAACTGTCGTGGCAGTGCAGGGAATCAATTTCAATACTGTAGCAAGTACTGTAGGTAAGTACAGAATAGAAGATTTTTCGAACTCATGGCAGCATTGTATGAAAGGCTTCTCGGCACCTTAGGGTTTTCAAACCTACCGCCCGTCCAAAGCACGGCGTTTTAAGTTTGGACTTATTTAGACCAAGCCACTTTTCAGGTGTGGCCTTTCCAAAAAATATGACTCGTGAACTGCAGCCAAAAAAATATTCCTGCAACGAAATGGGGGTTGCGCGCCGCGATCTTAGGCCGTTGACCACTGTTTCACGCCTTCCCTCGCCCTTCCAATTTAGACTCGACCTCTATCCTAACATACATATCCCGTCTCACTATCACATCTCCGCAACACCAGGCCCTGATTAAGCCTTGATGCTTGCATGCCCCACTGCACCAAAAGTTGTCGTTGTCGGCCCCCGCCATCTCACCCGCCCTCTCCCTCCGCTACTACATCTCTCCCCCTTGAATCACATCCACGTTTCCATCAATCCAGGCCTGAAGAAACCCAACCCCCAAAATAATTTCCCGCACGCACGCAGGTCTCACTGTATCGTCCTCACCTCTCCAGTAATCTCGTGACAGGTCCCACGCACCTTCCCATGGACGCAGCACCCCAACCTTCCCCCAACCCATCAGCCTCAACCGCTGCCACCGCCACCACAACAGCAGCTAGGCCCGCAGCCGCGACTCGCAGACAGCCCCTCTCCAGGGATAGCTCCCTCATGCCACGTTACCTAGAGCTCATTCGCTCCGGAACCAAAACCGTAGAAGGTCGCATTCGTGCCGGAAAGTGGGCTGACGTCATCCCAGGGGACATCTTCCGCTTCTTCAGCACGCAGGCTCCACCGTCTTCTACACTACCCGCCAACACAAACACAAATAGTGTATCCGTACGGTGCCGTGCTATTACTGTACGGCAGTACGACAGCTTCCAGGCCATGCTTGAGGGCGAGGGCCTAGCGGCGTGTCTGCCTGGCGTGCAGAGTCTGGAGGAAGGAGTGGAAGTGTACCGATCGATTCCTGGTTATCGGGAGCGCGAGGCGGTGGAGGGGGTGGTAGCGGTGGGGCTTGAGCTACTGCTGACTGACGACTGCTGACTGACGACATAAAAGAAGCTGTAGCAGAGGCAGATGTGGCCACGGCAGCGGCGCCAACAGCGCTCCGCACTTATTAGGGACGACGGACATTGGTTCGGGGACCGGCCGCAAGGAACATGGAGGAGCAATGGCTTAGACGAGGACAACAAGGGAGTCAAGTAGGAGATTGTGGATATAGCTGTTGTGGCGTCCCATGGCGCATAAGTTCCCAAGGGATGTGTCCACGTTAGTAATACGGACTGGGAGGGGGAGGACGCGGAGGGAGAGGTGGAATTGGGTGGTATGGCACCGGCGTGAGCCATACACACTTAAGGGCCGGTAGAGCTGCGTGATTAGAGTGTGCAAGCAAAAGCTTCTTCCCGGTAAGATCCAGACCGGGGTTAGATGAGTACCCCCTGACGGTAGGTCATTTTTCTGATCATGTCGAGCTAGGGAGGGACTGTAGCCTTGCAGGAACACTCCAGAGGAGGACAACGAACGAGCTCCTCGTTGAGTACTGTCGTTTCATTGTATGTTGTCGTGAAGCTGCACCGGTAAACAAGAAGGTGCGTTTGGGGGTAGGGGAAGGGGCGGATAAGGGTGGGGTGTTCTTTTTTCGAACTCCTCGGCCCCCCGGCCATAACTCTCCCAATACACTTCCTGTGTCTGTCCCGCGATTAACAATGACGCCCCAAGGGCTCATTCGTCTTCATTCTTTCGTCAAGGCGCCCGCTCTCTCCTCCGTCAAACCTGTTTCCTACTCTCAAAATAAAATGAACCCAATTGCCATGGTTACTGGTTAATTTAACGATTTTGATTTGTCCGTCACCTCCATCGTGTGGCCATACACCCCCTGCCAGGGAAGCGCTGTCAGCTCTGCCACCTGCGGCCCTGCCCGCGAGGATTCAATTTACCCAGGGCCTAGATATACCGCTACTGTCAGCTCTACCCTCCGTTCCCAACTCCTGTCGTTCTGGGTACTTGTAAACCCATACGGAGTTAAACAACACTTCCCAAACTCATTCCAAAAAGGAGGCTTCGGAGATTTAAGTTTAAATTTGAGTTTGAATGGCAGATGAGCGGCAAAAATTGGAAACCCAGTTGAGCATGATTCGAATGTCACAAGACGGTGTGAATATTCATATCCAATAAATTATGAATCTTCGTGCTGCCAGTTAAGCCTTTAATCGGTCTTCGCGAATATTAAAACACCACTGAGGTTCTTCGCAAGTCAGTTGCCAGCGAGGTTGCTATCTTCCAGGTCCGCGGCGTGGCGCTTTAAATCCTCCAGCGTGACGTACTCGAGGGCCTGACGTCATGTACGACAAGAAAAGGTACGACGGGTCGAAATGACAGGACTGTCCACGGCAGCGGCATCACTCCGAGCAACACATAAGCAAAACTCAACAGCCTAACAATTCCTAGAACACGGCCGCTAGGGGCGGGGAACAAACCAAACAACTCAGGGATTTATGGTTTTATTGAACCATCCTTCCCCAGCTGCACGAGTGCCGCCTCCGCACTTTCTTACTCATCCAGGGCTCCATAGTCCTCGTGGTTACCTCCATTAATGGTCAATCCTTACCAAGGTTCTCCATGCTTTGGTTCTCACTCATCGTCGTATATGGTACGGCACTGGGTTTTGGAGCCACAATACATGGAAACACAAGTACGGAATCCTAACACGATTCCCAGAACTGAATGCGATACTCTCCTCCCCATACACGTCCCAGCGGAGCCCAACACGCAGATCCAGATCCACAAACCTCATACCCTTTTTTGAGGTACACTAGTTTACCGTACACTCGTGTGTGCCGTACCTTGATGTTGGTGCATCGAAGGAACACGGAAGGAGCCTTCCCCACCTCAAGCGCCTCCCGCCACCTGCGCGGTCGCAGTGTGAAATCCCCGGCGCCGGAGAATCGATTTTCTCCCAACGGAAACCAGATAAAGAAACAGACAAACGGTCATACAAACAGACAAACGCATGAACGCACGTGCGGCCCAAACACAACCGACCGGGCGCGGACCCGCAGGGCAGGTGAGGGCATGGATGTAGATGCCGGGTTGTGGTGAGCTCTGGACCAAGCTTCATGAGCTCAACTGCACACAGACACACCGCTGCCCTTTGCAGATTCAGCTACCTTATCATCAAAACTTCCCCAACCACCAACTGCATGTAGTTCAAACCACCTTCCACTCCCACAACCACCCAACTCGTAACTGCCAGTTGACTCCCTACCACACCAACAGCCTCGTTACTTGTCGTACCGTATGGCACAGAGGCACCACTTGTCCCCGGCTTTAAGCCCTGGGAAATTGTACCACGGTGCCGGAGTCATAAGGTCGTTTCCTCGAGATCGCGTGAATTCCAGAAATTCCTGCGTCACCTGTTCAATGCATTTTCAGGTCCAATGCGCGTGCGTGGGTGGTGAAAACAGGCAAGGATGTTGATGCAACATGGGTTGCACTTGTGGTACGGCGGTGCTTGGTAATATCTGACGTTGATGGTGGGTCCAACCGATGCATGTGAATAAACTAAAGATCACCGGAGATGCTTCGTGTGAAGGTCTACAGGAAGATGTGAATCAGGAAGATCTTGAACACGCAATTTATACTCGCAGATGCCGCACGTGTCTCGACTCGCCCCCTCAATACCGCGTGCTTCGGGATGAGATGGCCTCGCGAGTTTTTTAATGCAGAACGCGCTAACCAACCAACGGAAGGCCGTTGCCCTGGAAATCCAGACCCAATTACACGGAAAGGCGTACGGTAAACCTCCGAAAATGTCGTAGCCCGTCTTTGCAAAAAGGGATGTTCCCAGTGTAGGAAATACTTTTTTATTTTTACCTGTGCGCAGATGACGTGGCGACCAACGTCACTTTCATCTGTACGGCAAAACCCGTCCCTGTAATAGCCAGTGCGGGGTGAAGTACAGCAGCACTGTAGCGGGCCCCCCAGGACGTTGCGCGGACCATCGACGGTTGCCTGCATGTACGGATTATGTACGGAAATGCATACAAACTGTAGCCGGATTGAACAAGCAAGATGATGCGTAATGATTCTGGCATGAGCATGAGCATGAGGAGAAGCAAGCAGTTTCCATCCATATCGTGGACTTGCAAACGTTGTTTAAAACAAGCGAAGGTTGACTATACCCCAAACGGACGAGGCATGGTTCAATCATAGCGAACAGCTTGAACAAAAAGGAGCGGGAGCTGGGTCGCCCAGGGTTTCTTTTGCGTGGCTATTCGCAGAGTGTGGCTTTAGGTAGAGATCGATGGCAGCAGTTAGAAAGGAAAGCGAGACACGATGCGCGATGTGCGCGCGCAACAAATGACATGGTCTTGTTGAAAGTGCCTTGGAGGTCCTATGACGTCGACAGACTTTGGGGAACGCACTCTGGAGCTGGCGAGTGTCAATAGCTACGGCAAAGATGCAACTAGACCCACCGCATGTCCGTTTCCATTGGTATTGGATTGCTCCACCATTGAAGCACGTGTTAATACAAAGCGCCTTCCTGGCCTGATGCAAGAGCTCCTACGCAGACGGCCAGTTGGAGAACTTCGGCGTGGGGCAGGAGGCGAAGACCACGCCGACACTCTCAAGGCTGGCTAAACTTAAATTGTATGGTTCGATAAAAATTGCGGCTCTTGACCCAACGGCGCCATATGGCCCTGCAGCATCGTCTCACCTATGCACAGCACTTATACTCCGAAGGGCCATGTAATCACACGCCAGGTGCACGCTCCGTGATTTGGAATAGAGCTGTTTCTTCCGCCCAAGGTTCAGCCAGGTTTTCAACCGGGAAAACGGTCGTACGACACCATCAATTGTCAACATATCATAAGTGGCCGTCTTGTTTGATTACAAAAGTTTTAGCTCCAGCGTAGTTTCACTGTGCACAAACTTACAGGGACTGTCCAACTTTCCTCGTTTGCATAGGTTTGAGACACGTTAGCGGACTGGCCGACAGGCTTGAAATGAAAATGCATAGGGTATGATATCACCAATCTAATGTACCACGTTGTATGCTATGGAACGAACGCGGTTAATATATGAATCCGTTAGGGCTTTGACGCGACGTCCGACACCTTTACAACCACCACGTCTTTTGCAGCATGTATGGCTATCGTTCGAATTTTTACGATGATACCGTGGGTGACTCTTATCTTTCACATTAATGCTAAAACCTGCAGAACTGTGCGCGGAGGCTGCTCACTCCGAAAGCTACCGTCGGCCGTCATCGTCTGGAGGTGCGGCTTAGCCCCGGCCTCAGCTGACCGGAGCAGTCTGTGGCTCTTCGTGTCGTGAGGAACAGGCGAAAGGCACCCCCACGAAATACGACCCCCTTACCTCCCGCGCTGACATCACAACAAACCGCGGGTCAACATGCCAGCACAACAAACCGGGGCCCCTCCAGCTGCATCCCTTGCGCCAGGCCCTCAGCAACACCAGAGGCCCACTCCGAGCTACGCGGATGTAGTCAGTGGAACACGGCACGCGACACCGCAGCTCCCGGCACCTGCATGGCCAGCTGCGGCCCCGAGAGCTACCTTCCCACCGCTACTCCGAGCTCCACAGGCGCCGCAGCAACTCATCCAAACAGCACCGTGTCTCCCCCCCACGCGAACCGGTCCCGCGAGCTCGGAATGGCCAGGTCCTCAGCCGCTACCGCCACCACCGCTGCCGCTGCAACCTTCCTGCTCGTACACAACCTCCGTCATGCCAGCATCGCAGCCATGGTTGCAGTTGCCGGGTCCCCCGGGGTCAACGAGCGCCGCCACTTCCTGCGTGCCCAGTTCCTCCCGTGTTTCAGAGGTCCCTCGATGCACATCGGCATTTCACGACTTCAATAATAATTGTAGTAATTCGACGCCCTACCATCAGCAGCACCAGCACGGGCAGCACCAGCTGCAAGGCGACCTCGGAACTCCCTTTCTTAACGGGTTGTTATTAGCGTCCCCCGGCCCAGAGACACGGTACGGCGACGCGGCGCACATACCTCCGTGTCCTCCGCTATTCTTCGATCCACAATTGCCGTATTCCAACCCGTGTCATCCCTATCACCACATGCACCCAAGTAGAGTCCCGGGCATGGCCATGAGTCCGCCGCCGCCGCAGCAGCAGCAGCAGCAGGCATTTCTTCGTACATCACCCCCTGTGGCGCTTCACCCCGTGTCAAACTTCCCCTGGCCCTCGCCGGTTCTCGAAGTCTGGTCGCAACCACAGCAGCAGCCACAACCAGTCTGGCATGCGCCGTACATGCCCGTACTGCAGCCCGTACACTGGCCGCCGCCGCCTGGCGTGGATCAGCAGGTGCAGCAGCAACAGCCGAAGCCGAATGTCCCCCTATGCTCCGCCAGCGCTGAGGATGCGAGTCGAGGAAAGAAGTCGGGACTTTCGCCCGAGGCTTCCAAGCCGCTTCCATCGCAAGTGCTTCCTAGTTCTGGAGCCAGTGACGTAACCAAAGAGGCGTCTGTCGTGCAAGCGGCCCCAGCCGGCTCGGCGTCAGCGAAGGCGATGGCGGCGGCGGCGGCCGAACCTGTCAGCGACTCGCCAAGGGCTGAGTCGTCTGAGGCGGGTGTGATAACGCCTGGCAGAGCCGCCAGCCCGGCCATGGCGGCGGCGTCTGTGGTTGCCGTATCGTGTACGGCACCGCCGGCGGTTTGTGAGTGGGTGCTGGCAGGCGGGCTCGACAAGTTGCAGGTGTGGGGGCCTGGGTTATGCGACTGCGCTTTGTTTATGTTTAGTGTACAACTCCGATACTTTGTACGGGATAAAGAGAGGTGTACGGCACATGCAGGTGTCGCCGTGATTTATGTCAGTATTCACTTACCGGTACATTTACAGCTGCTCTCAAATCATATCGAGCTGCACTTGCGCATCTTCTTGCCATCCCCCTAGAATGAACAGCGCAAGAAAAAAAGCAGGAAAGAGCTGTATATGGTACATTTGCCAGATTGCGACACGCAAGACGGCGGTGTTGGTTTAGATGTTACATGTACGACATATACGGGTGTGGGTGGGCAACTGCGGATACCCCCCCGATGTGTTTCACCCGGGTGGCATATCGACGACGTAATCTCGACCACTGCACGTCCTGTAAAACAAGTTGTCGCTAAGTTTTACTTGCAGGGCATTGTAATTTTTAATTCCGCATCCATCCCCACAGCCATCCCCACATCCGCAACCAAACCAACAGTGTGTGTGTGTGTTCCCGGCGGGGGTTGGGGAAATGTCGGTGGGGACAACCTGTGCCCCCACACATATTTCCGCCTTATTCCGGAACGTGGCTCCGAATATATATGTGTCTTCCTTACCCTTCCCACCGGGGTGCTGCTGCCGCCCTGCCGCCCAGTTATCTTCGCCTACAATCCTTATATGAACCCCCCCTCGAGTCCCGTGTTTCTTACGTTCAAGACCTGACAGCTGGCACATCCTTCCAGCATCGATAGTAGAAGATGTTAAAAAACTTCTTAATAAATAGAGGAAAGTGGGAAACCATGTCTTTAAGAGCCCTCGAGCTTCCCCAGCGGCAGTCGTCACCATTTGTAAAATGCATCCCGTATGTAAATGTATGAAATACAATGATGTTCATTAGTTGTGTTTAGTCTTGGCCCCAAACAAACAAAAAGAAGTCTGCACGGCCACCACGTCCCGTTGGCGCAGGTCTCCGCTCTGGAGACTCCGGCCGGCATTCCTCATGAGCGGTACGGCATCGCCGTTTCTGAAGATGTCAGTTTCGGCGTCCAAACCATCCGCGAGGTGGAACAAGATCAACAACCGCAACCACAACCACAACCGCAACCACAACCGCAACCACAACCGGAAGGAGTGCTACAGCAATCCGAATCTGGCCCGGAGCGGCCTTCTGCTGTACCCTTGCCAAAGCTGGACGGTGCCAGCAGTAGCAGTACCAGCAACAGCAACAACAGCAGCACGAGCAGCGGGGATGTGGGTGACGCGTCTCAGTCAACCTTCACGGGTGTTGCGAAAGCGCCGTCTGGGGCAGCTTCAGGAACAGCAGTCGCAGCCGCGGCGGCTGTGACAGGTCCACAACGTGACGGCCTGATGACGGAGACAGCCGCAACCACCGCCCCGAGCGCAGTGGTGAAGGGATCTTTTCGCGTTATAAACCGGAGAGCCGCTGCCGTGTTGCTGGTCAACGCGCGAGCCGCACCTCAATACAGCCATTGCCTCCGGTACGTTCGTACCAGCTCACAGGCACTCCTTTCCGTTTAGTTATAACGTGGTATAAAGTAAAAAGTGACTATCCTTATACATTTTGTCATGATTGGAAATAATAAATATCGCGCATTTGATTGATGCGATTTCATCAAGACGATTTGAACAACGGGATGTCATCAAGATCTCCACTGCGATTTTGCAGATGTCCCCAGTGGGGTGGGGTGGGTGTTTTCCCCGGGGGTGCATTTTATTAGCGAATTCTTTGGGCATTCGTGGTCAAGGTCACTACGCGCTTCTGGAAAGTCTACTTGGGTTGGAAGCAGGAGAAACAGAGCTAGGGAGTCTATAGATAATGAGGTTTGCTGCCCGAAGGCAGCGGTTGAGAAAGTCATTGACACGGCCGCGGAAGCCATCTGAAGCGCTCGGCCATAAAAGTATTACGCGGGTGAGGCGGTGCACGAGACTCCTTGGCACATACTGGGGAACTTCAGCAAAGTTAAGCATACAGTATATTGCAAAAGAAAAGGATCAGAATTAGAACCAAATTGGGTCAACCATAATGTTTTGACAAATAAAAATTGGGTAAAGAGTAAGCGTATGGGCTCAGTAGGCGGCTCAGGCAGCAACTTTTTGACCTAGTATATTTCCATGGGGTTTGGGGTTGAGAGATGAGGAATACGACATTGAAAATGTCATGCTGCTTTTCTATTTTGTAAAACGTCAACCGCAGGCTCCAGGATCCTGTCGGCATCACGGTGCAGGATCCGGCTCGGGTCATGAGGCGTAAGAAAACCCTCTCTCTGGGCAGCCTTCCTGCGTATGTTGGCAACACACCGGCAGTGTTGCTGCCTCCCGGGGCCGAGTATGTAGTGGATGTGGTCCTTAACCTCAGCAAGGTACGCAGAGACAACGACGTAAATTCCATTGCTAGCATTTTAGTCACGCTAATGTAGACGTGGTCAAAAAGTACGCCATGCGACAATAAGTAATACAGCAAGCAATCTGCGGGGAGTTGCGGGAATTGAACCCACGACCTCTCGCACCCTAAGCGAGAATCATACCACTAGACCAAACTCCCTTTCATGCTCTATGTAGAATTATCCTTCAACATATCCTGGTTAGGCAGCGTACGAAATCGTCCTCGCGCGGTGCGGTGAAGCTTGTAGGCACAGCATATACGCGCCTGCGTTTGTCGTCGACGCGGGTACCCTCAGTACCTCAGATGGACAAGTGTCGAGATGCGAGATAGATAGTTTCAAAGTTCCTATATTTCCTTGATGATTTTTCTTGTGCTTCCTGAGCCTGGTGCACAGCAGAAACCGTTATTGCTTGCCGACAAACAACCAATTCCGCCCGGCCATCCCCCACGTCACATTCCCTCTGCAGGCCAATTTTAGGAGCCAACGCGCCGAACGGGGGTTGCTGGCTCAACTGGTACTCTTCACGTTTGTATTCCATTGGAGTGTAGATGGCAGCGATGGAGTTGTTCTCCAGCCACACGGCATCGCAAAACTTCCAGCAGATGGCGTTCCAACATCTGTTGTGCCAGGCGGCATTGAGCAGAACCTGTCAGATGCACCATGTTTGCCTACTTGCTTGAAGGTACATTCCAAGTTCTCCCATGCTGCCGTGATCGGAGCACGTGTGGCGGTCGCAATCGTGGACCGAAGGCGGCTCTTGGAGGTTAAAAGCATGCTGAATGTGATGGCGCCGCCCTTCATTCCAAAAGAGCTAAGGTGCGATATGCCGTTTTGCGCAAAAGAAAGGCAGTGTTGGCGCCTGTGTTACTCAAACAACCTTCCGTTACAACATTAGATGATCTTAGTGCGTCCGGGAAACCTCCGCACAAAGGCTTGCCCTTGGTCTATATTCGCTGTCAGCTTTGTGCTGTGCACTTTCCATGGTCCGGGTGCAGTATTCCATCGCCCAGCTAGGTTGATATGGATAGGAACTTACATGGTAGATAGGGCCGTTAATTAATAGTAAATTATTAACAGGGTTGCGACCGGATTACTTTTGACCGTCCGGCGTAATACGACACCCAAAACGTTTACGCCCGGCGTATGGCGTATTGCACGGCACCAACTTTTTTACGCGGCGTATTTTCCTTTACAGTACTTCTAGCCTGGAACACTTGCATATAGCAGAAGATCAACACTGGATCGTTCGGCTGCTTAAATTTGTCGTGTGATAGCGACGGGCACTGCTCCAAGTGCAGGGCCAGTTTGTGCAACTTGGCGCGTCTGGCAGGGATTTCAGTGCCGCATGCCTTGCACTTCTTAGCGTGACGGCGATTAGTAGTGCAATATGGCCCTATGTTTTATTATGTTTTATTGAAGTTATCCCTATGTTTTATTATGTTTTATTGAAGTAATCCGGACCACGTTTGGTTCGGACCCATCATCCATCGTGCCGCCTGACACGAACACCGACTGTTTACCTGCGCCGGTCGATATCACTGCACTACTAAGACGACACCATTAGCAACGGGGAGAGCAGTGCGCGCTGTTTGGGGTAAGAACAAGCGGTTTCGGGCCTGTACGACCATACGGAAAAACTAATACACCGTTAGTTGTTGCTCCAAAAGTTAAATCATTTAACTTAAATGCCATTTTCTGTTACAGATAATGATACACAGGAAGGCCCGAAGAAGACGGGCCTAACCACAAGATAAGCTAACCAGCCAAACGCGCGCATAAATGACGGCCCTGAGGACACGAGCCGTTGCGAGACAGTTAGACTAACAGTCACGCATTGGGCCTTACGTCCAACTAACCCAGCTTACTTAACGCAAGCTCGCACTCAGACGTCGGCAACCGCAGTTTTGTGGTCTTGGGAACGTATAGGACGCCTGTTTTACTGCAACCCAAAATTTTTTTAACGGCACCGTCAGGCCGGTCAAACGGCCCTACGGGCCGCATATGAGGCCTTTCTGCCTTTGGATAACGTATGTGTATGTGCGATGTACCAGTTTTACTGCTGGCTGCGAGGTTTGGGAGCTTTTTACGGTCTTGGGAACATTGGTACGATCCGAGGGTGCGCCTAAGAGCTGCCGATGTCTGCTCGCACTAATACGCCGGCCGGAAAATCGACCACCTCGCCGGCATATCTTGGCGTGACTGTGCTTGGCGTATTACTCGGTAACACGGTCGCAACCCTGTTAATTGTGTTTAGTCGAGGAAGTAATTCTTGCGATGAGTAAGATATATGTTGTCCACATAGACATTTGTTGGCATAAACCTTAGGGTTTCCAACTTTTACCACTACTGTGTAGATGCAGAAGCAGAACATAGATACAAGTGAAATTGTAGTGCGTGAGGGTTGCTGCCAAACGCAAAGCTCGTCCTTGAGCCGTGTGACCCGGGAGCGTCACCATAAGATGTGCTCTTGGAGCAAAGTCCTTTCCTCTTTCTTGGGCGGACCGCCTTGTCACAATCACTGGAGTCCTTACGCGAGAGTAAATCGCCGGCGCTTGCTGCCGAGGGCGCGTGATCATACCGTAAATAATGCAAAACGAACTTGTATCCACTAAAGAAGCATATACGGTCCCTGACACAAGGTCATGATGGTCCAAACACCATAGACAGGTTTTTAGCGCTTTCGCTTTCCGCGCTATGAGAGCCTGTTAAAGAACACTGTGGCACTGTGTCCCTGCCAAAGACAATAATTGAGCCACACAAGGAAAACATTAATTTTATTAGCTTAATATAACAACGCAAAAGGCTATATGCATGTGACAGCTACGAAAAGGGTTTGCCCAGAGAGGAAAACATGCTGATGAGGGAAGGGTGTCGGAAAGAAACGGCGCACCGTGTGAATGCTCTGCCCGGGCACTCGGTAAGATAACACGCTTAACAAAGGGCCAAAAGCGCGGCGAGGTTTTACAAAGCCGCAACTGAACGCTGCTGCTGTTACCTCCATACACCAACAGCAGCAACCCGCATAGATACGCGCGCGCAACTGAGTACGTGCTTTGAACCCCGCCCTTGAGCTCCGACGTGTGCCGTACTCGCCCCCAACCCGAAACCCCCAAACTCATGCAGGCTCCTCTTCCACACTGCGCCTGCTCGAGTCTACGCCTGCCCTGTCTCCGTCCCAGACGCGCTCCTATCTCCCGAGAACGGTCCCCACTGCGTCTTCACATGTGCCGTACTCGCCGCCGCCCCTGCCGTACTGTCTCTCCGATTCATCATCACCGCCCTGTCAGAGCTGCTGCTGCCGGGGTCACCAGTGCCATCGTCGTACCGGTGCACATCCGCTGCCGCTGCCGCCGCGTCGGTGCTGTTGTCCGCAATGGACAGCATTTTGAGGCCTGCAGCGGCAGTAGCCGCCGCGGCGGGAGCGGGTAAGAAGGCCACCGTTGGCACTGCAGCTTCAGGGGTGGCGACGGCGGAGGCAAGCTCTGGGACTCCGGCTCTGGCGGCGGCGGCTACGATGGAGTGGGCTCAGAAGGAAGGTGTGGGCCGACCCGCGGTTCAGCAGCTCCACGGCCTCCATGATTACATGGCCGCCGCCGCCGCCGGCGCCTTTAGTGCCGTCACCGCAGGCGGCGGCAACGGTTTCTTGACCCATGGGTTCAATGGCATCCGGACGCCATACGGCGGCATCGATGGTGGCGGTGGTGGCGGTCAATGGGTAGCTCCGCGGCAGCGACTGGAGGCCGGCCAGACGGCTTGGGCCCGGCAGCTCGCGGCGGTGGTAAGCATGGTGCACATGGAAACAGTTGGGAGTTAGTGGTTAGGAAAAGGTTAACCGCATTTAACAGTTCGGAAATGTGTTGATGATTTCACCTTTTTAAGTTCTTGTTTCCAGTTCGGCGGTTCATGAGCCTTTTGGCTCGTCTGGACCGTACAAGCTTGAAGCTTGTAACAAAAAACGTCAAAAAAATGTCAAACCTTTTTTTTTATTCTGCAGAAAAGCGCAAACGAATATTATAATTTGTTGAGTTGCCGTCTTCTGTTCGTCTTATTGGATGATAGCTTTGGAGGGTATAATCCTCTAAGGGTGCATTTCCAGTGCGGATTAACGTCGCGGATTAACCCTCTGTCCTCCATCGATACTTGCTCAAACGGCTAAGTTGTTGGCAAACTTACCTCGCCTTTTCAACCTTTGGTTCCCTTATGGAACGAAACTATGTGGTAAGCTCGTACCAAGGACTTCCGTGCCCTAATCCCTGGCCTTAATCCGCACTGGAAATTGACCCTAAGCCTCGAGCCTCACAAGCCTCAAGTCCTAGGCCTAGGTCAAGCCCAGTTCTGACCCCGTCCTGGTCGCATGTACGGCCCATGAGGGGTGTAACCCTTGTGATTGGGAACACATGTTTCTGGCCGGTACGGCAGTTCGGCAACATTCTATAACATTTTTCCTCGACCTCCAGGAGGCCCCCTCCCTTCCTTCCTGTCTGGAACTCGTCCTAACTCCCATTTTTTTAACTCCTCTCCCGCCGCTCACACACCCTGCAGCTCCCGCCGGGATCTAAGGTCCTTCGTAAAGCACTTCGAATGCTTAAAGGAGTGTTCCAGGCGGCATCAGCGGCGGCATCCGCGGCGGCGACTCCGCATGAATCCGCCGCGGCTGTGATGGCGGCGCTCGTCCACCAACGGTCTGAACTGCTGCGGTACGGCAAGCTTTTGGTGGAGGAGGAGGACGTTATGGAGCGTGATATACGGTGGGTGATGGTTACCCCGTCGTGTCGTGTCGACCAACCGAAGCCATTTCTGATGGTCTATATTTGCAATTTTGTTTTGGATTGCTGATTGCGTGATGACCGCGTGCCGTGACGTGGCGAAGTAACCGCAGACCACATCGACCCGATACCCCGGATGGCGGCCACCATGTCATGTGTCACATGACGTTACACGTCGTTTTATCCACAACAAAACCCCCATACCACGTAACCGGCACGGCATCCCATGGTGGAGAGCAACACACATACACAGCGCTGTGACATGTGCTGGTACGTGCACATGCACATGCACATGTAGGAGGAAGTAAATAATCTGGAGGTTACTGTTTACAGCAGGCAAGGTGATGATGGTCTGCGCCATGCAGCCTGACCCTGCTGGCCTTTCGCTCATCTCATGTTCATCGCCGTACATGGCAAATACACATACGCACACACACACGCACGTGCGCAAGCGCACGCACACAGACATATACACACACATACACACACATGCACACACATACACACACATACACACACACACACACACACATGCGGCATGCGCGTGCTAATGCCACGTGACGTGTTGCCCTCCTGCCGGCCCGCCGGGGACGGGGGAACCCTGCCGGGGCTGTCTGACCCGCAGGGGCTTCAACCTCTACAGCGCCCGTGTGCGAGTGGCGCTGTTCAGTGACAACATGCTCACGTACAGGGTACTCAACTGGCCGCAATTTCCAACCGACAAACGGCAACAGCCGGACGACGACAGCGACGACGCCAGCAAGCAGCAGCAGCAGCAACAGCAGAACGCCGCAGTGGCGGCGGCAGCGGCTGCAGCTGCTATAGAGGTGCAGGAGGGTGCTGACGTGGCCCTGTCAGCGCCACGGCCGTACCGCGGCCCCAGGCTTAAGCGGCTGTGCACCGTTGATTTGGGGTTAGCGGCGACGGCGGCGGCGGCGGCGACGACGACGCAAGGGGTGGCTAAGGCTGGCGGCGGCGGCGCTAACGCCGCCAAGTCA